>NC_084747.1:23761228-23778728 GCF_033978785.1 Entelurus aequoreus | reverse complement strand
ACACGTCATCTGTATCACATATTGTCAACACATCTGTATCACATATGGTACATATTGTCAACACATCTGTATTACATATTGTCAACACGTCATCTGTATCACATATTGTCAACACATCTGTATCACATATTGTCAACACGTCATCTGTATCACATATTGTCAACACATCTGTATCACATATTGTCAACACGTCATCTGTATCACATATTGTCAACACATCTGTATCACAAAGGTACATATTGTCAACACATCTGTATCACATATTGTCAACACATCTGTATCACATATTGTCAACACATCTGTATCACATATTGTCAACACATCTGTATCACAAAGGTACATATTGTTTGGAGCAAAAGCGATACATATTTATGTGGGAGAGTGTTGATACTAGGGCTGGGCGATATATGGATGTACTGGATATATATTGTCTCTGTGCGATATAGAAAATGACTATATGGTGATATTGGAGTATACATTCTCACACGGTTGCTTTTAGCTGCAGGCATTACACTGCAGGCTCTTCTCACTCTTTCTTGTCTCTGCTTCTCACAGAGACATAAAACAAGCGCACCTTCTTACATACGTCACATACTGTCACGTGTGCAACGTCATACGCTCTCACGGAGCAGACAAGTAGCAGCATGGTAATGTTAGCTAGCAGAGTGGTGCGAGTGGTAATACGAGAGAAAGAAGGTGCGAAAATAGGGTAACAAATGAAGGAAGAATTATTTCCTAAGACAAACAGCAGGGGGTCCATGGTCTGGCGGTGGTTTGGCTTCAAGCAGGTCGATGGTGAACAAGTATGCGGCAAAAGCGTTGCTACAAAAAGTAGCAGCACTGCTAATGTAGCATCATTTGAAAAGTCACCCGCTAGAGCAGGGGTGGGCAATTAATTTTTACCGGGGGCCGCGTGAGCTACCCGAGCACTGCTGGAGGGCCACATTGACAATATATCAATTACATTTTGCTCAATATTATTTTTGATATATACCGTAAGATAAATAATAATAATAATAATAATAATAGTAATACTTCAACATAGTGTGTGTAACAGCATTCCATGACTAATATATATAAATTAACATTAATAATAAATGACAGTAAAATAAGCACATGTATGACTGAGGAGTCATAGTGTAACTTTGTGTGGTGTTTGAGTTGTCCGACTTTTTGTGTGGCCTTAAACGCACCAGTGGTTTAGTGCTATGCGTGTTGGTGACAGATGACAAGTTGCTTTTGGCCTGGTTTGTACGGCAGAAAATGACTAGTTTTTCCAGATAGAAGTGTTTTACTCATGTTTTTGGTGTGGTTATGTCCGAATATAAACAGTTTTGTTCAATAAAGTGATGGATATAATTCCTGTCCTCGAAGCATCTCGATAGACGTTACAATAATTGAACGGTGTTCAATTGAACGGTGTTGACGAACACCGTTAGGGCCGCTTGTTGTCACTGTCACTCAAAGTTGCATTGCAAAATTACATAGAATAAATATGTTTATTTTGTTTGGAATTCAGATGGGATTTGATTTGGTGCGCGGCATATACTTGCTGCGCGCAGCAGACGCTTGAGCAGTGCGCAATTGCGCAGGCACGCACCTTAGGTGAGGGGACGTTGCTTTGCAGTTCATGTCTTGTTCAAAACACGGCATTCCTCATCAACTTTTCTCTTTTTGGCGTCTCGGGTGTAAAGCGTGCATCACTTGTCGCTGCATGTGCACCTTCACTCACAGGTAACACACGGACACACGCCCATAAATAATACTTTTCAAAATAAAAGCAGCACAGTTGTATTGCGCGCAGGACATAGATGTTTTTTCAACTTTATTTTGTAATTGCAGTTGTTCACATTCACTCACGCACACGCATACGTCCACACGGAAGTAATACAAATAACGATTTTCAAAACAAAAGCAGCACCGTTGTATTGCACACTCGACATAGATACTTTTTTAAATTTATTTTGTAATTTATAATTGGCCTCACGCGGGCCGGACAGGGACACACAAAGGGCCGGATGCGGCCCGCGGGCCGCAGAATGCCCAGGTCTGCGCTAGAGAATGAAGAGTGCTTGAAACTCTGCATGTCAACATCTCTGTTCAGTGCCACACCCACAACATGCCCAAGCAACCATTTCCACATCAACACCGTATGAAACAAATAGTCAACAACAGAAGGAGATAACGTCCGCAGGAACCTACCACATAGTGAAGGACATACACTATTTGATGTCCTATTATGCAGGAACCTACCACATAGTGAAGGACATACACTATTTCATGTCCTATTATGCAGGAACCTACCACATAGTGAAGGACATACACTATTTGATGTCCTATTATGCAGGAACCTACCACATAGTGAAGGACATACACTATTTGATGTCCTATTATGCAGGAACCTACCACATAGTGAAGGACATACACTATTTCATGTCCTATTATGCAGGAACCTACCACATAGTGAAGGACATACACTATTTGATGTCCTATTATGCAGGAACCTACCACATAGTGAAGGACATACACTATTTGATGTCCTATTATGCAGGAACCTACCACATAGTGAAGGACATACACTATTTCATGTCCTATTATGCAGGAACCTACCACATAGTGAAGGACATACACTATTTGATGTCCTATTATGCAGGAACCTACCACATAGTGAAGGACATACACTATTTCATGTCCTATTATGCAGGAACCTACCACATAGTGAAGGACATACACTATTTGATGTCCTATTATGCAGCTCATTTTTATTTGACACTTATTGAAATATCTTGTGTGACATCATGCACAAAAGTGCACTTTATTTGTTGTAAACTATTGTAGTGGCCTTCTGTACAAAAAGTGCACTTTAATTTAGTGTTGTTTTGATATGTCATCTTAGTGACATCATGCACAAAAGTGCACTAATAGCTTGTTTTAAAATGTCTCTGACAATCTTGCACTTTCTCTTTTGAAATGACATGAATATTTGTGCCACTGCTTAATAACTGTTTCATAAATACACTTTTAGTTGTGATTTCACTCTGCATGAAATTTTAAAAGTAGCATATATTAATGCAGTATGAAGAAGAATGTTTGAATGTAGACACATAGAATCATCATACTGCTGTGATTATATGCATCAAGTGTTCATTCAAGGCTAAGGCAAATTATCCACATATATATGGTGTATCGTGACATGGACTAAACATATCCACATATATATGGTGTATGGTGACATGGACTAAACATATCCACATATATATGGTGTATGGTGACATGGACTAAACATATCCACATATATATGGTGTATCGTGACATGGACTAAACATATCCACATATATATGGTGTATGGTGACATGGCCTAAACATATCCACATATATATGGTGTATCGTGGCATGGACTAAACATATCCACATATATATGGTGTATGGTGACATGGACTAAACATATCCACATATATATGGTGTATGGTGACATGGACTAAACATATCCACATATATATGGTGTATCGTGGCATGGACTAAACATATCCACATATATATGGTGTATGGTGACATGGACTAAACATATCCACATATATATGGTGTATGGTGACATGGACTAAACATATCCACATATATATGGTGTATGGTGACATGGACTAAACATATCCACATATATATGGTGTATGGTGACATGGACTAAACATATCCACATATATATGGTGTATGGTGACATGGACTAAACATATCCACATATATATGGTGTATCATGACATGGACTAAACATATCCACATATATATGGTGTATGGTGACATGGACTAAACATATCCACATATATATGGTGTATGGTGACATGGACTAAACATATCCACATATATATGGTGTATCGTGACATGGACTAAACATATCCACATATATATGGTGTATGGTGACATGGACTAAACATATCCACATATATATGGTGTATCGTGACATGGACTAAACATATCCACATATATATGGTGTATGGTGACATGGACTAAACATATCCACATATATATGGTGTATCGTGACATGGACTAAACATATCCACATATATATGGTGTATCATGACATGGACTAAACATATCCACATATATATGGTGTATCGTGACATGGACTAAACATATCCACATATATATGGTGTATCGTGACATGGACTAAACATATCCACATATATATGGTGTATCATGACATGGACTAAACATATCCACATATATATGGTGTATGGTGACATGGACTAAACATATCCACATATATATGGTGTATGGTGACATGGACTAAACATATCCACATATATATGGTGTATGGTGACATGGACTAAACATATCCACATATATATGGTGTATGGTGACATGGACTAAACATATCCACATATATATGGTGTATGGTGACATGGACTAAACATATCCACATGTATATGGTGTATGGTGACATGGACTAAACATATCCACATATATATGGTGTATGGTGACATGGACTAAACATATCCACATATATATGGTGTATGGTGACATGGACTAAACATATCCACATATATATGGTGTATCGTGACATGGACTAAACATATCCACATATATATGGTGTATCATGACATGGACTAAACATATCCACATATATATGGTGTATGGTGGCATGGACTAAACATATCCACATATATATGGTGTATCGTGACATGGACTAAACATATCCACATATATATGGTGTATGGTGACATGGACTAAACATATCCACATATATATGGTGTATCATGACATGGACTAAACATATCCACATATATATGGTGTATGGTGACATGGACTAAACATATCCACATATATATGGTGTATCGTGACATGGACTAAACATATCCACATATATATGGTGTATCGTGACATGGACTAAACATATCCACATATATATGGTGTATGGTGACATGGACTAAACATATCCACATATATATGGTGTATGGTGACATGGACTAAACATATCCACATATATATGGTGTATGGTGACATGGACTAAACATATCCACATATATATGGTGTATGGTGACATGGACTAAACATATCCACATATATATGGTGTATGGTGACATGGACTAAACATATCCACATATATATGGTGTATGGTTACATGGACTAAACATATCGAGATATTAATAAAAGGCCATATCGCCCAGCCCTTGACGGAGACACACACAAAGAAGTTGTAGACCTCCGTGCTTTTACAAGTTTCATCTGTTTTGTGGCATAGAATGATGTCTGGAGCACAATACTTCCATATAATCCTTGATATCACTCCACAAATCTGGTTTTGATCAAGAATCAAAATCTATTCCATTGCATAGTTGGATTATTATTGCTCCTATCTGCTTCTTGCAGGAAGATCAGTGTTTCCCACACATTCATTTATTTGTGGCGGCCCGCCACGAAAGAATTACGTCCGCCACAAATAAAATAAAAAAATTTAAAAATTGTTGTTTTTTTATTTTTTTATTTATTCCTGTCCAGCTTCTCAGGCAAATCATATAGTAGATGTAGATGATCATATAGTAGATGTAGATGATCATATAGTAGATGTAGATGATCATATAGTAGATGTAGATGATCATATAGTTGATGTAGATGATCATATAGTAGATGTAGATGATCATATAGTAGATGTAGATGATCATATAGTAGATGTAGATGATCATATAGTAGATGTAGATGATCATATAGTTGATGTAGATGATCATATAGTAGATGTAGATGATCATATAGTTGATGTAGATGATCATATAGTAGATGTAGATGATCATATAGTAGATGTAGATGATCATATAGTAGATGTAGATGATCATATAGTAGATGTAGATGATCATATAGTAGATGTAGATGATCATATAGTAGATGTAGATGATCATATAGTAGATGTAGATGATCATATAGTAGATGTAGATGATCATATAGTAGATGTAGATGATCATATAGTTGATGTAGATGATCATATAGTAGATGTAGATGATCATATAGTAGATGTAGATGATCATATAGTAGATGTAGATGATCATTTAGTAGATGTAGATGATCATATAGTAGATGTAGATGATCATATAGTAGATGTAGATGATCATATAGTTGATGTAGATGATCATATAGTAGATGTAGATGATCATATAGTTGATGTAGATGATCATATAGTAGATGTAGATGATCATATAGTAGATGTAGATGATCATATAGTAGATGTAGATGATCATATAGTAGATGTAGATGATCATATAGTAGATGTAGATGATCATATAGTAGATGTAGATGATCATTTAGTAGATGTAGATGATCATATAGTAGATGTAGATGATCATATAGTTGATGTAGATGATCATATAGTAGATGTAGATGATCATATAGTAGATGTAGATGATCATATAGTAGATGTAGATGATCATATAGTAGATGTAGATGATCATATAGTAGATGTAGATGATCATATAGTAGATGTAGATGATCATATAGTTGATGTAGATGATCATATAGTAGATGTAGATGATCATATAGTAGATGTAGATGATCATATAGTAGATGTAGATGATCATTTAGTAGATGTAGATGATCATATAGTAGATGTAGATGATCATATAGTTGATGTAGATGATCATATAGTAGATGTAGATGATCATATAGTAGATGTAGATGATCATATAGTAGATGTAGATGATCATATAGTAGATGTAGATGATCATATAGTAGATGTCCATATAGGCTGTTCACATTTACTTTACAAAAGAGAAGTGTAGGATACTTCTCTTGTTGCCTTATTTGTATTTGACCACTACTGTTTTCTGTTTATTTGTTACTGACTGTGGCAGGACACCTCTGCCTCTGTTTCACTTTATGTTGCTGGTAAATATTATGCTTGTAGTAGTAGGCTAAAGTTAAATTATTTAGTATGCACTAATTAAAGGGGCAGAGCTTTAAGAGACATTTTAGCTTTTATATTTTATAAGATATATTTTTTGTAAGAACCACAATTAATAAATATATTTCAGTGAATAACTTACTGTTCAAATCTGTATATAAATATGTACATAAAGTGTTGTAATCATATTGTAGGATGGATGGATGGATGGACGTTTAAAACAAAACTGTTATTATTAATTAGTAAGTATACATTTGTTTAGCCTTTTTAGAGAAAATCATATCATTGTAGTAAATTATGCAAATTACTCGATGATGTCATGGTGACCACGCCCATAGCCACGCCCCCACCGCCACAGGTATCTTGGCAGTTTATGGGAAACACTGAAGATACAAGCCTCTTTTGCACTCAGACAGTTCACACGCTGCTTGCTGTACAACAGCCTTCTTGGCTTTGTCCACCACCACTGCCGGGAAGAAGTCACGTGACTCAATACAAGCTCTATATGCTCCAAATAAACTTAGAACAAACTGACCTTCTTTGAAGACACTTTCTCTTCCATCTTTGGCATGCTTGAAGTCCCAACCTAAGAAACGTGATGTGCAATTATTACTATGAACATGATCATATGAATACAATTATTACTATGAACATGATCATATGAATACAATTATTACTATGAACATGAACATATGAATACAATTATTACTATGAACATGATCATATGAATACAATTATTACTATGAACATGAACATATGAATACAATTATTACTATGAACATGCTAATATGAATACAATTATTACTATGAACATGCTAATATGAATACAATTATTACTATGAACATGATCATATGAATACAAATATTACTATGAACATGAACATATGAATACAATTATTACTATGAACATGATCATATGAATACAAATATTACTATGAACATGAACATATGAATACAATTATTACTATGAACATGATCATATGAATACAATTATTACTAAGAACATGATCATATGAATACAATTATTACTATGAACATGAACATATGAATACAATTATTACTATGAACATGATCATATGAATACAATTATTACTATGAACATGATCATATGAATACAATTATTACTATGAACATGAACATATGAATACAATTATTACTATGAAATGAACATATGAATACAATTATTACTATGAACATGATCATATGAATACAATTATTACCATGAACATGAACATATGAATACAATATTACTATGAACATGATAATATGAATACAATTATTACTATGAACATGAACATATGAATACAATTATTACTATGAACATGATCATATGAATACAATTATTACTATGAACATGATCATATGGATACAATTATTACTATGAACATGAACATATGAATACAATATTACTATGAACATGAACATATGAATACAATTATTACTATGAACATGAACATATGAATACAATTATTACTATGAACATGAACATATGAATACAATTATTACTATGAACATGATCATATGAATACAATTATTACTATGAACATGATCATATGAATACAATTATTACTATGAACATGAACATATGAATACAATTATTACTATGAACATGAACATATGAATACAATTATTACTATGAACATGAACATATGAATACAATTATTACTATGAACATGAACATATGAATACAATATTACTATGAACATGATCATATGAATACAATTATTACTATGAACATGATAATATGAATACAATTATTACTATGAACATGATCATATGAATACAATTATTACTATGAACATGATAATATGAATACAATTATTACTATGAACATGATCGTATGAATACAAACACAATGACAAAGTGAATGATTGTTATTGCCACAACACTTTGACAGTATTACATCATTCATTGACAATATTAGGTCATGAAAAACACGTTTTAATGTCGACATAAACTTACCAAGTTTGACTTCAAGTTCAGTGTATGACTCTTTATTCTTCTTTTCTCCTGAAGTTTTTCAATCATTTATCGCCACTAAAGAGACAAATGAAAGTTGTTCAAACTAACATTAATCGCCACTAAAGAGACAAATTGAACATTTATCGCCACTAATGAGACAAATTGAACATTTATCGCCACTAAAGATACAAATTGAACATTTCTCGCCACTAAACAGACAACATTTATCGCCACTAATGAGACAAATTGAACATTTATCGCCACTAAAGAGACAAATTGAACATTTATGAGCAAGTTTGTTTCTACAAGCACCGTGGAGGCTGAATGCCGCAAATCGCACCGCAGTGACGTAAAGTAACGTAAAACGCCAATTTATGACAGTAGTGCTTATTCTGCGCATGCGCACACCGGTCGCCATCTCGGAAACCTCATTTCATTTTTATTTTTTTTATTTTATAAACCTTTATTTATAAATTGCAACATTTAAAAACAATTGAGAAATAATACTCAAAATAAGTACAAAACAGCGCCAGGGGTTGTAAACTCATTTAATTTTATTTGTATTCACCCCGGAGAATCAGAATCAGAATCAGAATCAGAATCAGAATAGTTTTATTGCCATTGTTTGAGAACGGGTTCACAAACTAGGAATTTTTCTTGGTGCAATGGTGCAACATAAAACACATATAACACATATTTGGTAATAAAAAGAGCTGTACTGAGCTTTCAGATCTTGTTCTAGACTTAGAAGGAATTGAAGGAGCTGCTGTTAGGAGTTCTTGTTCATGTGTCTGATGGCCGAGGGGGAAAAAGTGTTGAGGTGGCGGGAGGTGTGGGTCTGGATGGAGCGTAGTCTCCTGCCTGAGGGGAGAGGGGAGAATAGTGTGTGTCCAGGGTGAGAAGAGTCAGCTGTGATCCCACCCACACGCCTCCTGGTCCTGGAGGAGAACAAGTCCTGGAGGGATGGGAGCTTGCAGCCAATCACCTTCTCCGCAGCACGTACCATGCGCTGCAGTCCATGCTTATCCTGGACTGTGGCGCCGGGGAACCACACGGTGGTGGAGGAGGTGAGGATGGACTCTATGATGGCTGAGTAAAACTGAACCAGCATCTCGGTCGCCACCTTAAGTTTCCTCAGCTGCCGCAGGAAGTACATCCTCTGCTGGGCCTTCTTGATGAGGGAGCTGATGGTCGGCTCCCACTTGAGGTCCTGGGTAATGGTGGTGCCCAAAACACGGAAGGAGTCCACAATGCAGACGGGGGTGGGAGAGTCAATCAGGGTGAGGGTGGATGGTGGGGCTGTGACTTTCCTGAAGTCCATGATCATCTCCACTGTTTTCTGGGCGTTCAGCTCCAGGTTGTTGAGGCTGCACCAGGACGCCAGCCAGGCCACCTCTCTTCTGTAGGTGGACTCATCGCCCTCCGAGATGAGCCCGATGAGGGTGGTGTCATCCGCAAACTTGAGCAGTTTTACGGACTGGTGACTGGAGGTGCAGCAGTATGTATACAGGGAGAAGAGCCAGGGGGAGAGTACACGGCCCTGAGGAGTACCAGTGTTCGTGGTTCGACTGTCCAAGACAATCTTCCCCAGCCGCACGTGCTGTCTTCGGTCTGTCAGGAAGTCATTGATCCAACTGCAGAGGGAGTCGGGCACGCTTGTCTCGTAGCAGTCCAGGGAGGATGGTGTTGAAGGCAGAGCTGAAGTCCACAAACAGGATCCTAGCGTAGGTTCCTGGGGAGTCCAGATGCTCCAGGATGAAGTGGAGGGCCAGGTTCACTGCATCATCCACAGACCTGTTGGCTCTGTAGGCAAACTGCAGTGGGTCCAGGAGGGGGGCGGTGATGTCCTTGAGGTGGGGCAGGACCAAGCGCTCAAAGGACTTCATGACCACAGACGTCAGCGCGACCGGCCTGTAGTCATTAAGTCCTGTGATCCGTGCTTTCTTGGGGACAGGGACAATGGTGGAGGTCTTAAAGCAGGATGGCACACGGCATAGCTCCAGAGAGGTGTTAAAAATGTCAGTGAAGACAGGAGCCAGCTGATTCGCACAGTGTCTGAGAGTGGAGGGGGAGACACCATCCGGCCCGGGGGCCTTCCGCGTGTTCAGCTTCAAGAACTGCCGGCGTACATCCTCTTCTCGGATGGAGAGGGCCTTTACAGTCCTATGATGTTCTTGGAGTCCTGTGATGTCCTTGGAGTCCTTTGAGTCCTTTAACTCCTTTAATGAAGTGCTGGCATTGGTGGGGAGGGTGATGGTGGGGGGAGCAGGGCTTTGATGAGCTGAAGGCCGCTCATGACGACAGTAATGTGTGTTGAGGCCCTGAGCGAGAGTCCGGTCATTCAGGGCCTGGGGGGGTTTTGGGCTTATAGTTCGTAAGGGCCCTTAGCCCTCTCCAAACGGCCGCAGAATCATTGGAGCGGAACTGTTCCTGTAGACGGTTAGAGTACACAGATTTAGCTTTCTCCACTTCCCTGTTGAAGTGGTACTTCGCTTCTCTGTAGGTACTCCGGTCCCAGCTTCTCCACGCAGCCTCCTTCTTCTTGCGCAGCTGTCGGAGTTTGGGTGTGAACCAGGGCTTGTCATTGTTATAACAAGCCCTGGTGCGCGTTGGAATGATGCGCGCCTCATTGAACTGTATGTACGAGGTCACAGTGTCCGTATACTCGTCCAGATTGTCCGTGGCCGCTCCAATTGCCTCCCAGTCTGTCGTCTCCCAACATGCACGCAGCTCGTCCACAGCCTCGGCGGTGAAACACTTAATGGTCCTCATACCAGGATTAGCCAGTTTCAGTCTCTGTCTGTATGAAGGGATTAAGTGCACCATCACGTGATCTGATAGTCCAAGAGCAGCGCGCGGGACTGCATGAAAAGCAGCAAGAGATCACATTTGGTATTTTAATTCATGACAACAACATAGTAATGCTTGTCGATGTTATTTTTTGCAAGCTAAATTTGTCAAAATTTAAACTAGTGCTGTCACTGTCAAGGCATGGCCTTCTCCGATGTTTACAACCAAAACACAACAAAATAGAAATGATGGTGCGGATATATAAGGGTGCAAATCTTTGGCCACCTAATGATTCGTTTCGATTCTGATACCCAGGGTGAGGACACGATTCAGAATGGATTCTCGATTCAAACACATTCTCGCAATGTATTAACTAGTATAATAGTTAGAGAGAAACTTTTTCAAAACAGGTTAGAAAAGCTCCTTCTTTTTGCATGAAGATGGCCTAAAATGTCATATATACATATATATATATATATATATATATATATATATATATATATATATATATATATATATATATATATATATATATATATATATATATATATATATATATATATATATATATATATATATATATATATATATATATATATATATATATATATATATATACAATTTGTTTTGTCAATTTTTGAAAATGATAAATCGATTTAAAATTTGGATGTGAATGGATGTTTTTATGTAGCCCTAATAATATTTCAGAGAATTCCTTGCAATATTTGTATATTATTCTGATCCAGATATTAGTGATTGTTTTCTTGAAGAAAAAAATAAGAACAGTTGAAAAAATCACTTTATTTGAGAGGAACTGTCACGCCAAATTTCTTCCCCCCTACAAACACCCCCCCGCCCCCTATTTACTTCCGGGGCTGCGTCCAATAAAATCACAAAGTTGCCGGGGGTCCTTAACCAGCACGCGACTGTCCTGTTTCGCGCCTGTACAAAAAAAAACCAATAATGTATTTCTTCAGATTGCAGCAGCTGTCAAAGATGAAGTATCCTTCCAGCGACGGGCTGTCAAAGCCGAAGTGACATCCATCGCTGTCAATCACGTAAGAGGAAACATGACCACGGAAGTAAATGGGGGAGGGAAGGTTTTTGTAGGGGGAAGAAATTTGGCGTGACAGAACCTTCCTCCCCTCTTTAGGGCAGCCAGGCTGTGACCTTTAAACCCCGCCCCCACACATGGTGACGTCACAGCCCAGACGTGGCACTACAGCGGCCCCGTGTGGCAAAGTGTCACACTGCTGGTTGTAATCCTACATCAGTGAAATAGTTGTTGATGGGAAAATGCTCACTGTTAGTGTCCTGAACACCACGTCATTGTGCTGATCGATTAGGACACGAAGCTCCGCCTCCTCCAGCTGACGCTGTCAGGCTGCGAGGTGAGGATGAGGATGAGGATGAGGATGAGGATGAGGATGAGGATGAGGAGATGATTTCATCCTCCAACAACAACAACAACAACAACAACAGCGGTGTCAAGGAGGACCGGAAGGAGAATGATGTGGTCCGCGGCTGGAGGAGGAAGGAGAAGCACGGAGACAGCTGCTCTCCTCCCTCCTCTTCCTCCTCCCTCCTCTTCCTCGCGTCTTCCGCCCTGCAGGCCCAGCGTCCTCCCGACAACACCACCCCGCACCTCCGACACACTTCCGACAACACCACCCTGCACCTCCGCCACCAGCTCTGCGGGAAAAGCGCGCTGGATTGCGGCGTGAGGAGCAGCGGAGGAGGGGCGGAAGGGGGGGGAGGGGGAGGGGGAGAAGGGGTGGTGGTGGTGGTGAGGAGGCCGCATGACGACTCCAAAGATAAGGTGAGCATCTTCTTCTTCTTCTTTACATATCATGTGTGTGTCTTCATCTCTACATGTGTTCACCTGTACCTGTACATGTATATATACATGTGAACACATACATGTATATATACATGTATGTGTTCACCTGTACATATATTCACCTGTACATGTGTTCACCTGTACATGTGTTCACCTGTACATGCATGTGTTCACCTGTACCTGTACATGTATATATACATGTGAACACATACATGTATACATGTATGTGTTCACCTGTACATGTGTTCACCTGTACATATATTCACCTGTACATGTGTTCACCTGTACATGCATGTGTTCACCTGTACCTGTACATGTATACATGTATGTGTTCACCTGTACATGTGTTCACCTCTACATGTGTTCACCTGTACATATATTCACCTGTACATGTGTTCACCTGTACATGTATACATGTATGTGTTCACCTGTACATGTGTTCACCTGTACATGTATGTGTTCACCTGTACATGTGTTCACCTGTACATGTGTTCACCTGTACATGTATGTGTTCACCTGTACATGTATGTGTTCACCTGTACATGTTTTCACCTGTACATGTGTTCACCTGTACATGTGTTCACCTGTACATGTGCTCACCTGTACATGTATGTGTTCACCTGTACATGTGTTCACCTGTACATGTGCTCACCTGTACATGTATGTGTTCACCTGTACCTGTACATGTATACATGTATGTGTTCACCTCTACATGTGCTCACCTGTACATGTATGTGTTCACCTGTACCTGTACATGTATACATGTATGTGTTCACCTCTACATGTGCTCACCTGTACATGTATGTGTTCACCTGTACCTGTACATGTATATATACATGTGAACACATACATGTATACATGTATGTGTTCACCTGTACATGTGTTCACCTGTACATGTATTCACCTGTATGTGTGTTCACCTGTATATGTGTGTGTGTTCACCTGTACATGTATTCACCTGTACATATATTCACCTGTACATGTGTGTATTCACCTGTACATGTGTGTGTATTCACCTGTACATGTATTCACCTGTACATGTGTGTGTATTCACCTGTACACATATTCACCTGTACATGTGTGTGTATCCACCTGTACATGTATGTATTCACCTGTACATGTGCGTGTATCCACCTGTACATGTGTGTGTATTAATGTGTGCATGTGTGTGTTAATGTGTGTATTCACATATACATGTGTGTATCTAGTGTTCATGTGTGTATTCACATATACATGTGTGTATCTAGTGTTCATGTGTGTATTCACATATACATGTGTGTATCTAGTGTTCATGTGTGTATTCACATATACATGTGTGTATCTAGTGTTCATGTGTGTATTCACATATACATGTGTGTATCTAGTGTTCATGTGTGTATTCACATATACATGTGTGTATCTAGTGTTCATGTGTGTATTCACATATACATGTGTGTATCTAGTGTTCATGTGTGTATTCACATATACATGTGTGTATCTAGTGTTCATGTGTGTATTCACATATACATGTGTGTATCTAGTGTTCATGTGTGTATTCACATATACATGTGTGTATCTAGTGTTCATGTGTGTATTCACATATACATGTGTGTATCTAGTGTTCATGTGTGTATTCACATATACATGTGTGTATCTAGTGTTCATGTGTGTATTCACATATGCATGTGTGTATCTAGTGTTCATGTGTGTATTCACATATACATGTGTGTATCTAGTGTTCATGTGTGTATTTATGTATTCATGTGTGTATTTATGTGTGTATATGTACAGTATGTGTGTGTATTTATGTATTCAAGTGTGCATTTATGAGTGTATTTATGTATTTGTGTGTATTCGTGTGTTTATGTATTCATGTGTGTATTCAAATGTATATTTGTATGTTCATGTTTGTATTCATACGTGTGTATGTATATGCATGTGTATTTATGTAGTCATGTGTGTATTCATGTGTGCATTCTTGTGAGTATGCAAATGTGTATGTGTATGTTAATGACTGTATATATACACTAGCGTTCAAAAGTTTGGGGTCACATGTAAATGTCCTTATTTTTGAAGGAAAAGCACTGTGGCGAAGTTGGTAGAGTGGCCGTGCCAGCAATCGGAAGGTTGCTGGTTACTGGGGTTCAATCCCCACCTTCTACCATCCTAGTCACGTCCGTTGTGTCCTTGGACAAGACACTTCACCCTTGCTCCTGGTGGCTGCTGGTAGCGCCTTGCATGGCAGCTCCCTCCATCAGTGTGTGAATGTGTGTGTGAATGGGTGAATGTGGAAATACTGTCAAAGCGCTTTGAGTACCTTGAAGGTAGAAAAGCGCTATACAAGTATAACCCATTTATCATTTATCATTTATTTACTTTTCAATGAAGATAACTTTAAACTAGTCTTAACTTTACAGAAATACACTCTATACATTGCTAATGTGCTAAATGACTATTCTAGCTGCAAATGTCTGCTTTTTGGTGCAATATCTACATAGGTGTATAGAGGCCCATTTCCAGCAACTATCACTCCAGTGTTCTAATGGTACAATGTGTTTGCTCATTGGCTCAGAAGGCTAATTGATGATTAGAAAACCCTTGTGCAATCATGTTCACACATCTGAAAACACTTTAGCTCCTTACAGAAGCTACAAAACTGACCTTCCTTTGAGCAGATTGAGTTTCTGGAGCATCACATTTGTGGGCTCAATTAAACGCTCAAAATGGCCAGAAAAAGAGAACTTTCATCTGAAACTCCACAGTCTATTCTTGTTCTTAGAAGTGAAGGCTCGAACACTAAATTGTTTGGGTGACCCCAAACTTTTGAACAGTAGTGTACATGTGTGTATTTATGTGTGTGTCGGTGTATTCATGTGTGCATGAATGTGTTAATGTGGGCATTAATGTGTTCACGTGTGCATTCATGTGTGTATTTAAGTGTATTTGTGTGTATTCATATGTGTGTGTTTATGTATTCATGTGTGTATTGAGATGTGTATTTGTATGTTCATGTTTGTATTCATACGTGTGTATACTGTATATCCATAGCCACCCTTTGCTCTGATTACTGCTTTGCACACTCTTGGCATTCTCTCCATGAGCTTCAAGAGGTAGTCACCTGAAATGGTTTTCACTTCACAGGTGTGCTTGAAGCTCATGGAGAGAATGCCAAGAGTGTGCAAAGCAGTAATCAGAGCAAAGGGAGGCTATTTTGAAGAAACTAGAATATAAAACATGATTTCAGTTGTTTTGTTGTTAAGTACATAACTCCACGTGTGTTCATTCATAGTTTTCATGTGACTATCTACAATGTAAATAGTCATGAAAATAAAGACAACACATTGAATGAGGAGAAGGTGTGTCCAAACTTTTGGCATGTACTGTATATACGTATGTATATATATAAATATATATGTACTGTGTATACATATGTATATATATAAATATATATGTACTGTGTATACGTATATGTATATATATAAATATATATGTACTGTATATACGTATGTATATATATAAATATATATGTACTGTGTATACGTATATGTATATATATAAATATATATGTACTGTATATACGTATGTATATATATAAATATATATGTACTGTGTATACGTATATGTATATATATAAATATATATGTACTGTATATACGTATGTATATATATAAATATATATGTACTGTGTATACGTATGTATATATATAAATATATATGTACTGTGTATACGTATGTATATATATAAATATATATGTACTGTGTATACGTATGTATATATATAGATATATATGTACTGTGTATACGTATGTATATATATAAATATATATGTACTGTGTATACGTATGTATATATATAAATATATATGTACTGTATATACGTATGTATATATATAAATATATATGTACTGTGTATACGTATGTATATATATAAATATATATGTACTGTGTATACGTATATGTATATATATAGATATATATGTACTGTGTATACGTATGTATATATATAAATATATATGTACTGTGTATAAGTATGTATATGTATAAATATAT
>NC_084747.1:23611228-23756228 GCF_033978785.1 Entelurus aequoreus | reverse complement strand
TGATTGATTCTGAGTCCATTATTTAGTCAACCATGCAGTTGCATTTCCATGATGTTAGATGGCAGTAGTGTTCAGACTGCAGTGTGTTGCCGTAGTCAGAAAGTAGCCTTTGCCATTCGCCAGTTTTGCCCTTTTATCTTTTGTTGGCTCCTACAACGTGTTTCCACTGCAAGTCTAGTACTTATGACACACCAGCTGTTTGATGGTATCATGCATCTTGGTTGTCGTTTTAATTGGATGTTAAAGTTCAAAGTTAAAGTACCAATGATTGTCACACACACACTAAGTGTGGTGAAATGTATTCTCTGCATTTGACCCATCACCCTTGTTCACCCCCTGGGAGGTGAGGGGAGCAGTGGGCAGCAGCGGTGGCTGCACCCGGGAATCATTTTTGGTGATTTAACCCCCAATTCCAAGCCTTGATGCTGAGTGCCAAGCAGGGAGGTAATGGCTCCCTTTTTTATAGTCTTTGGTATGACTCAGCCGGGGTTTGAACTCACAACCTACCCATCTCAGGGCGGACACTCTAACCACTAGGCCACTGAGTAGGTACACGTGTTGAAATCGCCATATAAAATTGCTAATGCTAATAGAGAATCCAAAGTAAATTGCTATTGAGCTAGCGCAGTTTGAAAAGTGGAGCTAAACTGTACGTTCAAGTGCTTTCTGTAAGGCACGCTTGCTTTGTTATGTTATGTTATGTTATGTTATGTTATTTTCATTTATTATGCGCCCCCCAACCAACTGTTACATCAGCCCGAGTGGAGAAACAAAAAAAATAAAAAAATAAAATAAAATAATGGGCATAGACAATGGAAACAATCTCTCTGAGTGCTTCTTGAGTGCTTGATCTGGTGCCAGACTGTCCTTTTTACCCCTAACCCTACTCCGGTTTTATAAGTATCTACGAGGTACGAATTGAACCCATTCAACCCCTGGAGGGGTCTGGCAAGGTCCCGAAAGAAACCAGGTGAAAAAAATTTGAAATGCCCCCAAAAGGGCACCTGGCCCTGGCGGGCTCTCTGGATACATTTTAGAGCTTTTACACCACCTGAACTTTTAGGGATTACTCTGATTCTGGTCTGATAAATACTTTCTCCAGTGAATGTAAACAGGCCCCAATCCCTTTGGGTACACCGCTGGTCCAAAAGAAAAGTGCTCCTAAAAGTCAGAGCCCCATTTCATAAGTACCCCAACCCATCCCAGAAACGTGTCTTTGCTTCACATTGAATGAAAACAACAACTAAGTCTTAAGTGTTTGGTTGCGGGGCAGCAACCACTCAATGAATCCACGCAGGCTGTGGTTGCCATGGCGATTTATCTCTGGGCTAAATTGCCTTCCTACGTGTGGTCAGCGTCACTTGGGGCTAAAACAAATGAAAAGGCCTCGGTGATTTATTAGGACTTTTCAGTGAAGAAACACAAAGTCGATGCAGACAATCTGGACTTTGGCGTAATGCTGAGAATTCCTCAGAGTGTTTTTTTGAATTAACTTTTCTTCACCAAGGTGATTTGAATCAGCTGAGTGCAGGGAGAAGAACAGAAGAGAAGTCAGGTTACCACTTTACTTTAGGACATTTTTGCGCTAGTGAGCTTTCAAGCTAGCGGAAGGAATAAATGCTAACTGTCTTGACTTGTCTAAAGTCTTTATGTCCATGCTTTACAGGTTTTGTGAGTCTCCATCCAGCGATCCAGAGATGCCAGGTGGCCGTGGCCGTGGGAAAAGGATGCGGCTTGCAATGGCGGAGCGTCCCTGCGTCGAGGTCGCCCCTGCGGTAAAAGTCCGGGGTCTTCTGCAGCACCGTAGCCGGGGTGGCGGCATGGCAGCCTCACCCGTCCACAGCAAGGGTCATCGAGGCAGCTTGAAGCTCATCAACAACTGTCGGACTTCTCCGTCTTTCTTTACCATGGAGGACGGTAACGCTGCTAACGGCGCCGCCGCTCTGCCATCTGGAAAGAGAAAGATCAAGTTGCCGGCTGATCTGGACCTCAGTTTGGTTTCCTCTGACAACATTACGAATGGGAATGGGAAGAGGATTCGAGCCAAGTCCCGCAGCGCCCCCTCCACACCTCAAGGCAAGTCCGACCCCTCGTTCATGGACCCGGGGAGAGGTTGCACCTCCTCGCCGCCCCCGCCACCCATTCTCATCGACTGCCCCCACCCCAACTGCACCAAACGCTACAAGCACATCAACGGGCTGCGCTACCACCAGACGCACGCTCACCTGGAAGCAGAAGAGCCGAGGAAGCCGGATCGGGACCACGTGAAGGACGGTGAGAGTGAGGAAAGATTGTCAGACTGTGAGGAATCCGTCAGTCACATGACCTACGACCCCTCGGAGGCAAACAACAGCCTGACTAAAAAAGCGGCGCCCTTATACAAGGTGACCACTGTGGGTTCACCCAAGAATAGACGGCTGCTCCTCAGTACAGACCACAGTTCTCCTTTTATCTCCAAAACCAGGAGAAGCTCACTGCTAAAGGACGGGCTGATTGACGACCTCAGCAACCTGCCCATCATCTCCAACATGACAGTCGTACTGGAGAACTGCATGGTTGCAGACAGGAGCTCTGCAATAGAGATGCCCAAGCTGGAAGCTGAAGGTCTGATTGACAAGAAGGTTCTTTGTGACAGGAGCAAAAAAGCCAATGGGAAGGTGGACAAGTTGTCCAAGTCTCGCACCAACCGGCCAATCGCCCCAGCACCCGCCCCTCCCAAGCTAATCGCTATACCCAATGCGTCGTATCCTGGGGTCCCTGCAGATGCTTCTACCTCCCAGCAGCCTTCAACCATTGCAGAAGTGGTTCTGAGCAGTAAGAATGTGTCTCTGAAGGCCATCAAACCAAAGCTCAGCATCGTCGTGGAGCCCAGCCTGGTCAAAGACAGGCTGCTTGGCTGCAAAGAAACCAGGAAGAAGGAGAAGAGGAGGCTGAAGGACAAACACAGCAGGGATGCACCCACGAGATTGCCTCATGGCGATGACAGCGGGGTCAAAATAGAAGACGGCACCGCCAAAATAAGTGCAAAGGAGATCTGTGGGAGCCTCCTGAAAGAGCACCTGAGCAAGCAGGAAGTGATGAACGGCTTCAGCGAGAGTCAGGAGAGCAGGATGGCAAGCATCCGTGCTGAGGCCGACAAGGTGTACACCTTCACGGACAACGCTCCCAGTCCGTCCATCGGCTGTTTATCGCGGCTGGATGCCGGCGGAAGTTGTCTGCCGATGTCCGACAGCAAGACCAACAGCCCCGCCTACTCTGACATCTCTGATGCCGGTGAGGATGGCGTGTCCTCTGAAAGTCGCTTGGATGCAATCAGATCCAAGTCTGTTTCTTCTGCTGAGCTCAACGCTAACAGTAACCATAGCAACGCCAGAAGGACACCCCCTGCAGGACCGGGCCCCTCCTTGAAAGAGCCCCAGTCCCCATACTACCACAGCTTTGAGCCTTACTTCCTGCCGGGTTACGTCCAGACCGACAGGCATAACACTGTTGGCGCCTTTCACAAAGGTTCCTCTCCCGATGCTAAAAGTAAAGAGGATGGAAAAGAGGAGGACAATGGCTCCCCCCGTGACTTTGCTGACTGTAAAACAGGTGAAGAGTCAGCTCCGTCTCAGCTCCAGCTGGCCATGAGTCAGACGCAGACCGCCTTGGCCCAATCTCTGTACTATGGACAGTACTCGCGAGGACTTTACATGGACCAGAAACTCTTACTGGCCTCTAAATGCTGTGAGCAGAAGAGGGGACATGGGGGACGAGAGGGCGAGGATGTCAAACATCTGGGTGGGACCTCGTCCAGTGGAGGAAAAGGTCCAGAAGGGGCAAAAGGGTGCTGTCCAAAAGCCATCCTGTCTTATTTGGAGGTGAATGAGCGGGGAGATAGGGGTCTGGGCGTGAAGGTGGTCTCAACCAAAGACTGTGATGACATCCATTCAGCGTCCACCTTGTCCCAACATAACCCCAACAGTCACAGTGAGCTGGACTCAAACCTTTCCTACTCCAGTGTAAGTCTGTCCCTCTGCCTCTAACCGCCTCCGCCGCTTTCATGACTGACTGTGCGCCACCTAACGTCCAAACCGCTGACCTCGTCAAGGTGTACCTCCACGCTAACTTAGCGGTGTGTTTAATGTTTGACGCGTGTGTAGAGCTAAAATGTACATTTAAAATGTCACTGAGTACACCTTGTAGAGTTTTATAAGCGTGCCATCTCATCATACAATAACATCATGTGGGATCAATGGCCGCATTCTGTCATCCTCCATCCAAACACATGGAACGTCTCAGTGTTTCCTCTATAGTCCCTCAGCAGAGGTGGACGCTCCTTCTGCTAAAACTCTTGAAAGAAATGTTTCCAAGACAACATAGTTTCTTAATAGATGTTGGCAAAACTGGAGGGGAAAATGTCCACCACTGTTAAGACAGAATCATAGAGGAAACACTTTCACCAGCACCAACACTTGTCCCCATCAATCTAGCCCCCAGACGGCCCGACGTGGGCTCAGCCCATGGTTCACAGCAAATATTCGGAGCTGCAGATTCCACTTGGAGAGGCAGCCAATGAAGGGGACGCAGAAAGGTCCAAAGAAAGAGGGACCACAGTGGAAACTGCTGGGCCCAAGTCTCCCATGGCGAGAGGAGGCGGCGGCGGCCATGATGCTAAAAAACCCATAGTCCGTGGATCGCAGGATGTGACACTCATCGACTCAGAGGACTCGGATGGCCTAGACGGGCTGCAGGAGCCGATGGGGGCCCTGTTGGGGGAGTCCCAGAGTGCCCGGGTGGCGATCTCGCCTCCCATGACCCCCCAGCAGCCCTACATGCAGTACCAGCACTCCTCGTACCCACCCTACTTGGCCATGTGTGAGAGCGACGAGGGCTCCTACCGAGGGGTGTCTCCCACCCTGGTCCACAATTACACTGGTAAGAAACTAGTCCAGAAGCTGATCAGGCTGAGGGCAATCAGATCTTGTTTTGGACTTTTGCAACATGATGATTGTTTTAGGTTCTCTTCCAAGTTTGTTTACCATCCAACAGGTTTCTCCTACCCTCTGTACGGTAAGACGGCGGGCAGAGAGGAGTCAGAGGTGACTCTGCCTTGCAGAGGAGGCGTGGTTAGTGGCAAACAGGGCATGGACTCATCCTCGTCTTCCACCATGGAGATGCTGAAGCAATGCCACCAGTTCCACGGGAAGTCGCCCGCTGTGAGCCACCGTCACGCTAACATCTTAGCTAGTTAAACAGCTAACATGATGATTCTTACAATGCTAACAATCTTCTAGAATTTAAGAATGTTCCTCATAGCTAGCTGGACTTGTTTTCTGCCTGTACTATGGTAGTATCTGTGCACTGAAGTACTAGTTTGATGAAGTAGTCTGTAGTATAACGTGAACAGAGTGAGTGTGTTAAGATGTTGACACGCTCATCTTTCTCTGATTCAGGCCGGTGAAAAATGTTCCTCTGAGGTGGAACATGAGATGGACCGCGACAGGAGTCGCGTGTCGTTGGGTCGCCACCTGCACACACACCATCACACACACCTTGGCGTCAGCTACAACCTGGTGTCTGGACAGTACAACATTTACCCAGGTACGCACAAGACTACTTTGTTGTCCAATGTTGGGAGAAGTTGCTAGTTTGACGTTTGGACGTGGACATGTTGAAGGTCTGAGCTCCAGGTCGCTGGTGTCGGGTCAGCAGGCGTCAGGACGCTCCTCAGCTGGTACGTTTGTCAGCCTCCTCCTTGACTCCATGCTGTCTTTTGAGTGCATCAAACAGAGATTTCAACTGGTTTCATGTCCTCTAATGTCCAACAGTCTCATTGTGCTTCTTGTGGTCCCCGCAGACAGCGACGTGAAGAAGTAGGACCATGACCTGACCACGTGCAGGTTCTATGGTGTGAAAGAAGTAGGACCATGACCTGACCACGGGCAGGTTCCATGCTGTGAAAGAAGTAGGACCATGACCTGACCATGTGCAGGTTTCATGGTGTGAAAGAAGTAGGACCATGACCTGACCACGGGCAGGTTCCATGGTGTGAAAGAAGTAGGACCATGACCTGACCACGTGCAGGTTCCATGGTGTGAAAGAAGTAGGACCATGACCTGACCACGTGCAGGTTCTATGGTGTGAAAGAAGTAGGACCATGACCTGACCACGGGCAGGTTCCATGGTGTGAAAGAAGTAGGACCATGACCTGACCACGGGCAGGTTCCATGGTGTGAAAGAAGTAGGACCATGACCTGACCACGGGCAGGTTCCATGGTGTGAAAGAAGTAGGACCATGACCTGACCACGGGCAGGTTCCATGGTGTGAAAGAAGTAGGACCATGACCTGACCACGGGCAGGTTCCATGGTGTGAAAGAAGTAGGACCATGACCTGACCACGGGCAGGTTCCATGGTGTGAAAGAAGTAGGACCATGACCTGACCACGGGCAGGTTCCATGGTGTGAAAGAACTAGGACCATGACCTGACCACGGGCAGGTTCCATGGTGTGAAAGAAGTAGGACCATGACCTGACCACGGGCAGGTTCCATGGTGTGAAAGAAGTAGGACCATGACCTGACCACGGGCAGGTTCCATGGTGTGAAAGAAGTAGGACCATGACCTGACCACGGGCAGGTTCCATGGTGTGAAAGAAGTAGGACCATGACCTGACCACGGGCAGGTTCCATGGTGTGAAAGAAGTAGGACCATGACCTGACCACGTGCAGGTTCCATGGTGTGAAAGAAGTAGGACCATGACCTGACCACGGGCAGGTTCCATGGTGTGAAAGAAGTAGGACCATGACCTGACCACGGGCAGGTTCCATGGTGTGAAAGAAGTAGGACCATGACCTGACCACGGGCAGGTTCCATGGTGTGAAAGAAGTAGGACCATGACCTGACCACGGGCAGGTTCCATGGTGTGAAAGAAGTAGGACCATGACCTGACCACGGGCAGGTTCCATGGTGTCAACTGCACCTCGCTGAGAGGCAGAGGACAAAAACAACTGTCAGTAGCGCCACCTACAGTGCGTGGTCGCTACACGCTTAGGACAGGAAGTGGAGCTTTTGGGAGGAGGAGTCAGTGTACAAAGGACTAAAACATGTTGTGATGTTTCCAGAAGGTTCTGACTGAATGTAGTAAAGATGACCCCCATTATTCTGTGGTCCACTAACTTTGTAATGTTGTATGGTCTTTGTGTCAGCGTAATAACTCGGCCTGTCAATCTAACGAGCCCATTCCAATTCCTGGGGCGGTGAGTCCATTCTTGATTCAACACAATTCTCCATTCAAACCCATTTTGCCAAGATATTATATGGTATAATAATTAGAATGAAACTTTTTCAAAACAGGTTACAGGTTAGAAAAGCTCCTTCTGGTTGCACGGAGATAGACTAAAAAGGTATTTTAAAAACGTTTCTTATTTAAAAAAAAAAAAAGTAAACAAAAAAAAAATATATATATATATATATATATATATATATACACACATATATATACAGTCTATATATGTATTAGTTATTTATTTATTAAAAAAGGCTTAATCGATTGTTGAAAAATTGTGAACATTTTATTCAGAATGGATTCTTTATTCAACACAATCATCAATTCAAACCGCCGATTCTTGCGATTTATTATTTGGTGATATTTTGCGTGGGGATGGCCTAAAGACAACTCTTTTAAAATTGTTTCTCATTAAAAAAATAAAAACATAATAAAATTACAACATATTTATAATTTTTTGATATATTTTTAAAACTTTTGAAAATTTGACCAGAATCGATTGTCGATTCAAACCAGCTTTTGCAAATCAATTTTAGAAAATGATCAATCACTTTAGAACTGTGATGAATAAGAATTGCGATTGGGACATGAATGGATGATTTAGTGCTGCTGTAAATACTGTCTGCTCATTGGCCACACACACACTGTATATATGTACTTGTTATTTACTTGGACTTTTACCACTTTAACCAAATCACACAACTTGAAAGAATATTTCAATGATATTTGTCACTTAAGACAAGCTGTAAATAATCATCTCCATGTATTGGCTTGGTCTATTTTGCAAGGAGGAGTTTACAATATTTGCAACATTGGTTGTCTTCTTCATTGGCGAACAATGGCAGGCCTGAAAGTCAGTCACGCGTGATCTGGTCCAGCTTTTTCAGCTGAAAGGCTTCTCATCGCACACGCTTGTACTCTGTGCCCAATATTTCTACATTTCATGAAACAACATACTTGCCAACCTTGAGACCTCCCAATTCGGGAGAGGGGGGGTTAAGGGGGAGGAGTATATTTATAGCTAGAATTCACTGAAATTCAAGTATTTCTTATATATATATATATATATATATAAATAAAATACTTGACTTTCAGTGAATTCTAGCTATATATATATATATATATATATATATATATATATATATATATATATATATATATATATATATATATATATATATATATATATATATATATTCAGATTCAGAGCTTTATTTGTCCATTCTTAACATGTACAAGACACATAAGAACTGAAATTACATTTTCGGCACAATCCCGCTAAGAGCAGACATACGTTACAGGGAGACAAGACGGGACCGCCAACGGATCAGCCTCACTTAGGCGCTCCTTAAAAAGGTGGGAAAAAGGTGACATTGGGGAAGGGGGGAAGTAAAAAAAATATCAGTCTGAGGCTGGACCCTCAGGAATGGTCCAGACTGAGTCCGAGGAAAAAAACCTCACATAGCATGGCACACATAAACAAGGTACATTTAATCACAACAACTCGCAACAGAGTCATCCAACAGGACTTTGGAGGCCGGCAGCTGCTGTTGAGCGCTACTCAGCCCCCACAACCCCGGAGGAATTAAGCAGTGGTGAAGGCGTTGATTTGGGGAGGGGTGTGTGCGTGCATGTATGCCCAATTAACTTGGGTGAGATGTTGGAATTGTCTTTATGGGCCGAGGCCGGCCCCAAGAGTTCAAGAGTTCAAGAGTCCGACCCAGGTGCTTTTGAAAAGAAGGGAAAGGTCAAAAGCGTCCATCTTTGAGGAGTCCTCAGGGGAGTGTTTTCAAACAGCCTGTTCCTCAAGGCCATTCGAGGGAGTCAAATCGTAGATTAAGATGTTGTTTTTTCTTCGAGCAGTCAAAACAATGACATTCCTGCTCTGTATGCTGGCTCTGACAATTCCAATTTATTCTTTCTGTAACATCATCAAGATGGAATCTACCTTGCGATTCAAATCAGCAATCGCTCCAGTCTGTGATCCCACAGCACGACCCAATCCTTCCATTGCGTTGAACAGCCTGTTGGCCCCTTGAGTGGCTGCCATCGTCTTCCCAATTTGACGATACACCAGAGCAATGCCCAGCCCAATCAGAAAATGCCCTGCGATCACAGCTCCAAATAGGTAGATGTCTTCCACGTCCTCGATGGAAAGGACTGAGAGGCACATGATTCTCCAAGTATTCCAGGAATCTCTCACGTACCCCGCAGCAATGGTTCCATCAGGGCAGCCAGGCTCCCCCGAGCCTCTTTTCCTTGTCGAAAAGACTGTGTCAATTGCGTCGAGAGTCCAGTTGATCAAATTCATTTTGATGTTTAGATTTGAGGACAGCTCAAGAAAAGAGGCTTCAAAAATATATATATTTTATTATATATATATATATATGTATTTTTATATATATATATATATATATATATATGTATGTGTGGGGAAAAAATCACAAGACTATTTCATCTCTACAGGCCTGTTTCATGAGGGGTTTTCCTCAATCCTCAGGATTGAGGAAAACCCCTCATGAAACAGGCCTGTAGAGATGAAATAGTCTTGTGATTTTTTTCCCCACACATACATATTACGCTCTACCACGGTATCGAGCACTATTTTTTGGATAATCTAATTAAGACATATATATATATATATATATATGTATTTTGTTATATATATATATAAATAAAATAAATACTTGAATTTCAGTGTTCATTTATTTACACGTAACACTCCTCTACTCATTGTTGTATTTGAAAGTGCAATGCTTTGCAGCCAGTAGCACAGCCTTTGAAGGAGCATAGGTATGTGCAGTGTAATATTCTGGGTTGGAGTCAATAACCAGGCAGTGATGAAGTTACGTCTCTTTACTTCATACTTCAGAACCGACTCCCACACTTGCTGTCAGGGTGTGCAATACAACGTAAACCGTTGGCCAAGCAAAAAGTAACCACAGAACACTACACAACCTTCACCAGGAGATGGCAACAAACAACTTAGATCACTCTATTACAGGCAGCATCTGTGACATTCCATTTGCAGGAAAGGAGTGAGTTTAGGGTTGAATTGTCCATCCTCGTTCTATTCCCTGTCACTCGTCGTCGCCATGACTGTGTCTTCTTCGTCTCCTTCTTGTTGTGTGTGCAGTTGTGCACTCGCCATATATTATAACGTGGCTGGGCCGCCATGCTGTTTATATGAAGGAAAAGCGGACGTGACAACAGGCTGTCCTCACTCAGGTCTGCATGGACCTGGAGGGGGCGGGCCTTAAGTCCAGCTGGAAATCGGGAGAAATTCGGGAGAATGGTTGTCCCGGGAGATTTTCGGGAGAGGCACTGAAATTCGGGAGGGTTGGCAAGTATGTGAAACAATCGCAGAAAACCACATAACAAACGACAAAACAGTCTAAAATGACACCGAGCAAAATAACAAAAGGCGAAACAATTGACAAACAGACAAAAAACTATTATTATTTCTTGGGTTTGTGTAATTGTCAATGGTTTCGCTTTTTGTTAGTACTTTTTCTGCAAGGTGTTTCATGAGATGTACAAGTGGCCAGCCTACTCTTGATGACTATCCCTGCTGCTAACGTGTATGTAAACACAATGATGACATGTATCAGTCTCACACACACACACACACACACACACACACACACACACACACACACACACACACACACACGGCCAGTGGACTTCATTGGATAGACTGACAAAGCAAATAAAAAATCCTATTTCTTTCTCTCGGACCTCAGCAGCATCCTGGCATCCTCCTTCTAGAAGCTTGTGATTAGAAAAAAGGTGTTTTGGGAGTCACTTTGTGTTGTCTTCTACTGACTGCTCCTTTTATACTGTATATGCCTTAATTCATATGCTCACCATTAAAGGATCTTTTTATACATGTGTCTATTATTAGTTATGTGGCTTTAAATGCGGTGCTCAGAGTATGTTTTGCTCATTTCATTTGCTTTTAATCAATGGAAATTGGAGAAAAAAAGGGCGGTTGTTGTACCTTCCGTTCATTCTAGTTCCAATTCTAAAATGCAAACAACTAATTTCGGGCCATTTTTTCTATTTTCATTTCTGAAACTAACTATTCAATGAGACTTTTTTCAAACGACAATAAGACACCTGCTGAACAAAGGTGTTGGTTAGCGTCATGCTAAAAACATGCCAAATGCGAAGGAAAGACTAAAATAATGCTTCTGGTTCAATTTGTCATCACGCAAATAAACACGCAGTTTTGCATTTTGGATAAACATGAATTGGATGTTTGTGTTTATCTGGAAAAATTACAATTCATAAAAGGAAAAGGTCCGTTCATTCTATTTCCAATTCTGAAACGCAAATCGAAAAAACAAATTCAAGTTAAAGTACCAATGATTGTAGGGCCGTTTTTCCATTTTTATTATATATGGCAGATTTCTTTAAAAACAAAAGAGAGTTGATTTTTATTCAAATATTGCTACATAATCAGATTTTGTGCTGTTTTCCTTTTATGAATTTACATTTTTCCAGATGATAACAAAAATGGAATATATGTTCTTCCAAAATGTAAAAATGCGTGTTTTATCTGCGTGATGACAAACTGAACCGGAAGCAGTATTTTAGCATTTCCTTTGCGTTGAGCATGTTTTTAGCATGACGCTAACATCTTTGTTCCGCAGGAGGCCTATTGTCCTTTTAAAAAGGTCTCATTAAATACTTGTCCAACTTTTGTTTCACAATTAAAAATAGAAAAAATGGCCCGAAATGTGTTTTATGATTTGCATTCAAGAATTGGAAATTGAATGAACGGAAGGTACGCCGACCGGAAGTGATTGATTGATTGATTTAAACTTGTATTAGCAGATTGCACAGTACACTACATATTCCGTACAATTGACCACTAAATGGTAACACCCCAATAAGTTTTTACACTTGTTTAAGTCGGGGTCCACGTTAAAGTCCTACTGAAAGCCACTACTAGCGAGCACGCAGTCTGATAGTTTATATATCAATGATGACATCTTAACATTGCAACACATGCCAATACGGCCGGGTTAACTTATAAAGTGACATTTTACATTTCCCGCTAAACTTCCAGTTGAAAAGGTCTATGTATGATGACGTATGTATGATGACGTATGTATGATGACGTATGCGCGTGACGTCAATGGTTGAAGCGGAAGTATTGGTACACCATTGAATCCAATACAAAAAAGCTCTGTTTTCATGTCATAATTCCACAGTATTCTGGACATCTGTGTTGGTGAATCTTTTGCAATTTGTTTAATGAACAATGAAGACTGCAAAGAAGAAAGCTGTAGGTGGGATCGGTGTATTAGCGGCTGACTGCAGCAACACAACCAGGAGGACTTTGAGTTGGATAGCAGACGCGCTATCCGACGCTAGCCGCCGACCGCATCGATGATCGAATGAAGTCCTTCGTCGGGCCGTCGATCGCTGGAATGCAGGTGAGCACGGGTGTTGATGAGCAGATGAGGGCTGGCATAGGTGGAGCGCTAATGTTTTTATCATAGCTCTGACGAGGTCCCGTAGCTAAGTTAGCTTCAATGCCGTCATTAGCAACAGCATTGCTAGGCTTCGACAGGCGGCACAGCATTAACCGTGTAGTTACATGTCCAGTGTTTGGTTCGGTGTCTCCTGATAGTACAAGTAATAATAGTATTGTTGATCTTCTGTCTATCCTTCCAGTCAGGGGCTGAATTCTTTTGTTTCTATATGCAGTTAAGCCCGATGCTATCACATTAGCTCCGTAGCTAAAGTGTTTCGTCGATGTATTGTCGTGGGGATAAAAGTCACTGTGAATGTCCATTTGGCGTTCTGGACTCTCATTTTCAAGAGGATATAGTATCCCAGGTGGTTTCAAATACAAATCCGTGATCCACAATAGAAAAAGGAGAGAGTGTGGAATCCAATGAGCCAGCTTGTACCTAAGTTACGGTCAGAGCGAAAAAAGATACGTCCTGCACTGCGCTCTAGTCCTTCACTCTCACGTTCCTCACCCACGAATCTTTCATCTACGCTACTTCCGCTACAGGCAAGGCTTTTTTTTTATCAGCGAGCAAAAGTTGCAAACTTTATCGTCGATGTTCTCTACTAAATCCTTTCAGCAAAAATATGGCAATATCGCCAAATGATCAAGTATGACACATAGAATGGATCTGCTATCCCCGTTTAAATTTTCAAAAATCATTTCAGTAGGCCTTTAAAACCACACCAAATCAAATTTGGTGGCAATAAAACTGCCCTAACTTTGTTTTTTGATTTACGTTTCCGAATTGGAAATAGAATGAACGGAAGGTACACGGACCGTAAAAACTAAGTAAAAATTGATGGCTTTTGTTTGTTTGTTTTATTTTATTTGCAGACACCGGAAGTTAGAATTTCAAAGTAGAAGTGAGGATAATTACGATGGCACCGTGTGCTTGTGACTCTGGCCAAAATGTATTTGGATCCCGACACAGAAATTATTTTAAAAGTGGCACAACGACGACTGACTTCTACAGAAATATTTTCGCACATATCAAGAGAAACTGAAAAACAGACCAAAACGGGGGATTTTTCATCTTACGACGTCGAAACCGGAAGTAGCGATTTTAAAGAAAGAACGAAAAAAAAACTGCACAATATCAGATGGGGGTTTTTTGCCTCCACTTTCGTGTGTGTATATATTTCTGTAGATGTCAATTCCTCGCTGTGCCATGTTTAAAATAATAATTTAATCAAAATACATTTAGCCAGGCGCACGCTTTTACTTTGAAAATACAAACTTCCGGTGTCAAATTATAAAAAACATCCGTTTTGGTCTTTTTTCCTGTTTCTGTTTACAAGAGATGTAAATGTTATTTATATGAAACACAAAATGACAATCAAATAGTTTTTTGGATGTCGTTATTTCTCTTCTGCATCCATCCATCCCATCCCCTTTCTACCGCGTGTCCCTTTCGGGGTCGCGAGGGGTGCTGGAGCCTATCTCAGCTGCAACATTTTTTTTATATAACATGCAAATAAACCAGTCGTTTATGGTTGTACAATTTCCATTAATGACAGGAAAATTAAATGAGAAAAACATACACTGATTTATTTTTTATTTTTTTATAAACCTTTATTTATAAATGTCAACATTTACAAACAGTTGAAAATAATAGTCAAAGTAAGTACAAAACAGCGCCTGGGCTTGTAAATTCACTGATTTGAGGCGAAATGTGTTCACTGGATGACGACGTGGCTGCAGTTCCTCTCCCATCCAGCAGAGGTCAGGCTGGGCCTCATCCATTCCGGTTTCACTTCCGCCATTAAAACTAAAATGGTGGCGCCAAAGCTCGACAACAAAGCGGCTAATATTCAACAAGCAACTTTTCAAACACTTTTCATCTTTAGCGATGTTTTAACCTCAACAAAGTACGAAATATCAAGTTAAAGACGACTCCCTTCCTGTCAACATGTCTCCGAAAAACGAGCAACTTCTCATCGTGTTGTCGATCCTGCAAGGTGAGCTCAAATAAACTCTCAAATAAAAACTCATTTACTTCACATTTATTAGCACTACAAGCTAAAGGCAAATAGATACTTTGATGAAGTTAAAGCTCATTTCAAACTAGTTCGTGTTCACCTCAAAGTCACATTCTGCACACTCAAAAGCGCCATGAAAAAAACTTCCAGTGAGTTTTTTTTATCTGCGCTTTCTTAATTATTCAAATATAATGAAGCTGATTGATCAACCATGTTGGACCTTTTTTCTACGCTGGCCAGCAAGGACCAACACGCACAAGTTTAAAAGAGAAAATGGTCCAAAAAACTAAAACACACTTGCAAATGTCCAGAACACACAAGCCTTAAAAACAAGTGTATGAGAGACACGATACAAGTTAAACTAAAACACACAAGCCTTAAAAACAAGTGTATGAGAGACACGATACAAGTTAAACTGAAACACACAAGCCTTAAAAACAAGTGTATGAGAGACACGATACAAGTTAAACTAAAACACACAAGCCTTAAAAACAAGTGTATGAGAGACACGATACAAGTTAAACTGAAACACACAAGCCTTAAAAACAAGTGTATGAGAGACACGATACAAGTTAAACTGAAACACACAAGCCTTAAAAACAAGTGTATGAGAGACATGATACAAGTTAAACTAAAACACACAAGCCTTAAAAACAAGTGTATGAGAGACACGATACAAGTTAAACTAAAACACACAAGCCTTAAAAACAAGTGTATGAGAGACACAATACAAGTTAAACTGAAACACACAAGCCTTAAAAACAAGTGTATGAGAGACACGATACAAGTTAAACTGAAACACACAAGCCTTAAAAACAAGTGTATGAGAGACACGATACAAGTTAAACTAAAACACACAAGCCTTAAAAACAAGTGTATGAGAGACACGATACAAGTTAAACTAAAACACACAAGCCTCAAAAACAAGTGTATGAGAGGCACAATGCAAGTTAAACTAAAACACACTTGCATGGTGCAAATGTACAGAACACAAAAGCCCTAAAAACAAGTGTATGAGAGACACGATGCAAGTTAACCAAACAAAAGGGAAATTAGCCAAGCTACCAGTAAGTTACCCAGGTCACCAGGAAGTTTGCTAGGAAGTCAGTCAGGTTACCAAGAGGTTATCAATCAATCAAAGTTTATTTATATAGCCCTAAATCATGAGTGTCTCAAAGGGCTGCACAAGTTAGCCAGGGTGTGAGAAAGTTAGCCAGGTTCTAGTCAGCCGGATTATCAGGAAGTTGGCCAGGTTACCAGAAATATAGCCAGGTTCTAGAAAGGCCAAAAGATGGCCGGCGAGGCAGAGCTTGGTCAGGTTTTGCCAAGGAGACTTTGTGCTTGAAATGCCAAGGACAGTTGAGGTTGGAAACACTGCCCCCTAGTGTTTGGGAAGATAATTATATGATAAATGGGTTATACTTGTATAGCACTTTTCTACCTTCAAGGTACTCAAAGCGCTTTGACACTATTTCCACATTCACACATTCACACACACATTCACACACACATTCACACACTGATGGCGGGAGCTGCCATGCAAGGCGCTAACCAGCAGCCATCAGGAGCAAGGGTGAAGTGTCTTGCTCAAGGACACAACGGACGTGACTAGGATGGTAGAATTGATTGATTGATTGATTGAGACTTTTATTAGTAGGTTGCACAGTGAAGTACATATTCCGTACAATTGACCACTAAATGGTAACACCCGAATACGTTTTTCAACTTGTTTAAGTCCACTTAAATTGATTCATGATACAGATATATACTATCATATATACTATCATCATAATACAGTCATCACACAAGTTAATCACAATGAATTATTTACATTATTTACAATCAGGGGTGTGGAAGGAGGGGGGGTGGGGAGGGGGGGTATGGACATCAAGTAGTGGACATAGAGAGAGAGAGAGAGAGAGATCAGAAGGCATAAGAAAAAGAAAAAGTATCTGCATTTGATTGTTTACATTTGATTATTAGCAATCCGGGGAGGGTGTTAGTTTAGGGTTGTAGCTGCCTGGAGGTGTTCTTTTAGTGCGGTTTTGAAGGAGGATAGAGATGCCCTTTCTTTTACACCTGTTGGGAGTGCATTCCACATTGATGTGGCATAGAAAGAGAATGAGTTAAGACCTTTGTTAGTTCGGAATCTGGGTTTAACGTGGTTAGTGGAGCACCCCCTGGTGTTGTGGCTATGGCGGTCATTTACGTTAAGGAAGTAGTTTGACATGTACTTCGGTATCAGGGAGGTGTAGCGGATTTTATAGACTAGGCTCAGTGCAAGTTGTTTAACTCTGTCCTCCACCTTGAGCCAGCCCACTTTGGAGAAGTGGGTAGGAGTGAGATGGGATCTGGGGTGGAGGTCTACAAGTAATCTGACTAGCTTGTTCTGGGATGTTTGGAGTTTAGATTTGAGGGTTTTGGAGGTGCTAGGGTACCAGGAGGTGCATGCGTAATCGAAAAAGGGTTGAACGAGAGTTCCCGCCAGAATCCTCAAGGTGCTTTTGTTGACCAGAGAGGAGATTCTGTAGAGAAATCTCGTTCGTTGGTTAACCTTTTTGATTACCTTGGTTGCCATTTTATCACAGGAAAGGTTAGCCTCTAGAATGGAACCTAGGTAGGTGACCTCATCTTTCCTGGTGATAACAATGTCACCCACTTTTATAGTGACGTCATTGACTCTCTTAAGTTTAATGTGGGACCCAAACAGGATGGATTCAGTTTTACCCAAGTGGATGGATAGCTTGTTGTCAGCGAGACAGGTGCAAGTTCTACAGAGCTCAGCACTGAGGATTTTCTCCACCTGTGACTTGTCCTTGTCTGATACCAGCAGGGCCGAGTCATCCGCAAACAAGAACAATTCACAGTCGCATGCCGATGACATGTGGTTTATGTATATTAGGAACAGTAAAGGCCCTAATATACTGCCTTGGGGGACTCCACAGCTCACCGAGAGGGGGGGGGACACGGTGCCGTTCACCTCTACCACCTGCTCCCTCCCCTCCAAGTAAGACTGCATCCAGCTCCATGAGGTTTTGTTAAATCCGATTGCTCTGAGCTTATCCAACAGTATAGCGTGGTTAACGGTGTCCAAGGCCTTCTGAAGGTCCAGCATGACCATGCCGCAGTATTTGCCCGCGTCCACCTCATGTTTGATGTGCTCGCTCACATAGAGAAGGCATGTGTCAGTGGAGTGGTTAGTTCTGAAGTCAGATAGAGAAGGCATGTGTCAGTGGAGTGGTTAGTTCTGAAGTCAGATAGAGAAGGCATGTGTCAGTGGAGTGGTTAGTTCTGAAGTCAGATAGAGAAGGCATGTGTCAGTGGAGTGGTTAGTTCTGAAGTCAGATAGAGAAGGCATGTGTCAGTGGAGTGGTTAGTTCTGAAGTCAGATAGAGAAGGCATGTGTCCGTGGAGTGGTTAGTTCTGAAGTCAGATAGAGAAGGCATGTGTCAGTGGAGTGGTTAGTTCTGAAGTCAGATAGAGAAGGCATGTGTCAGTGGAGTGGTTAGTTCTGAAGTCAGATAGAGAAGGCATGTGTCAGTGGAGTGGTTAGTTCTGAAGTCAGATAGAGAAGGCATGTGTCAGTGGAGTGGTTAGTTCTGAAGTCAGATAGAGAAGGCATGTGTCAGTGGAGTGGTTAGTTCTGAAGTCAGATAGAGAAGGCATGTGTCAGTGGAGTGGTTAGTTCTGAAGTCAGATAGAGAAGGCATGTGTCAGTGGAGTGGTTAGTTCTGAAGTCAGATAGAGAAGGCATGTGTCAGTGGAGTGGTTAGTTCTGAAGTCAGATAGAGAAGGCATGTGTCCGTGGAGTGGTTAGTTCTGAAGTCAGATAGAGAAGGCATGTGTCCAGTTGCCAGGTTCCAATTTGCTTCCTTTTTTAAAGAGGGGAGTTACTCTTGCTATCTTAAAATCTTTTGGTACTTGGCCTTGTGTAATTGATAGGTTTATTATGTGCGTGATGATCGGGGAAATGGTGGAGGCAGAGTCCCTGAGGAATCTGGAGGGAATATTATCAAGGCCGGTGGCCTTGTTAGGGTGGAGCGCGCTCAATTTTTTAAAGACCTCATCAGCTGTGACCATTTCTAATTTGAAATTGTTGTTGGATACTCCTAGCTTTCTGTAGAAGGCTTTAATGTGTTCTACACCAAAGCGACCAGAGTGGTGGGACAGCTTGTTGACAAGAGTTGTGGCTATGCTGCTGAAAAAGGCGTTAAGTCTGCTTACTACCTCCATTTTGTCTGTAATGAGGGAGTCCCCCTCCTTGATGCTGATGTTGGTGAGTCTTGTTTTAAGTTTCTGGCTGCAACCAGGAAGCTGGTTGTTGAGAATTTTCCAGAGCTCACGTGGCTTATTCGTGTTTTCTTCTATTTTGTCGTTAGTGTAATTTTTTTTTAAGGATTTAGTCAGGTTGGTTGACTTATTTCTTAATTTATTGCATTGCTTTTTGAGAGTTGAAAGGAGTAATTTGAGGTTGTTATTATTGGGTTGTTTATCTACTTCTGTTTTACATTTTTGGTATTCAGAGTATTTCCTGTCTCTGTCTTTTATGGCAGCTAATAGGTCCGGATTCATCCATGGTTCCGAGCGGGCTTTGATCCTGACTGTTTTTATCGCCATGTCATTTAGTATCGCTAGGAACGCCGTTTTGAATCGATCCCAAGCGACATCGACCAGGTTGCCCGCGAGCACAGGGGACCAGTCCCACTCATCTAATTTTAAATTGAAATTGTCATTGGAGTATTTTTTGAGGGATCTGGATTGGGCTGTTATGTGGCCATTGGCTTTAGGTTTAGCTATTTTACGGGTGCAGAAGGTTAGATAGTGGTCGCTAAGACCACAGATCATGACCCCACTATTTTTTATTTTAGGCCGGTCTGAAGTGAGAATGAGATCTATGGTTGATTGGGTGGAATCACACACCCTTGTGGGTAGCGCTATTAGCTGGGAAAGACCGTGCAGATTACAAAACTTGCTGAAGGATCTGAAGACAGGCGCATCTTTGCGTTGAATATCTGTGTTCAGATCCCCAGTTATAATTTTCTCCATGTTGTCTGTCCCCGCCAAGCATTCTTCCAAAGCCCCATAGAAATCACTCTGATTAGGGGGTCTATAAACAGTCCCTATTAGTACCGGCTTAGCATTTTTAAATTTGATTTCCGCCCACACAGATTTCAGGCCATTGTGGTTAAGATCAGTGCGAGATATGTATTTAATATCCTGGTGAATATACATACAAACGCCCCCACCGTGTTTATTCCTATCCTTTCTGATAACCGAAAAGTTTTGTATTTCTATCTCTGAGTCAGAAATTCTTTGATCAAATTTGGTGTCAGAGAAACACAAGATTTTTACCTTTGTGTTGAGGAACATTTCTCTGATTTGGTCGAGTTTGGCTCCAGAGAGGCTGTTCACATTAAGGTGGATGATGTGTAGTCCACTGGAACCAAAAAGAGCATCAGAGTCCGCTGTGTTGTGGTACTGACCAGAAAAATTGTTGGTTATTATTGCTGTTGCAGTTGAAGAGAGAGGAGAGAGAGGCATATTGATCGTCCTCCAGGTGAAGGGGGAGGGAGAGAAAGGGGGAGGGGAGGGAGAGGGAGGAGGAGGCCAGGTAGGGTTGCTGGGGGATGGGTTGGGTTTCCTTTTGGCGGGCTTTTTTGAAGACAAAGAGAAAGAGAATAACGAAAATGTTTGTGTAAAGGCGCCTCTAAATCCTGTGTATGCCGCGTCCTCGGCCATCCGGGACCGGGGAGAGGTCGCGTGGACCCCCGCCATCTCGTGCAGTTCCCCGCAATCACCGATGTCTGGGTCGGCAGCCGCCGCGTCGTTCACCGCCGCTGAGTCGCTGCCTTCTCTGATGACCGGGTCGTCCCCCACCGCCGCCGCCGAGCCTCCGACCGTGTCGATGAACGGGGCGAAGTCCTCCGCCGAGCCGCCGACCGCTGGAGCACAGGTGAGCTTGAGCTGAGATGAGCCGGTAGCCGAGTTAGCTTCGATGGCAACGCTAGCAGTAGCATTGCTAGTCTTCGCCAGTCGGGACAACATTAACCGTGTTGTTGCAGGTCCAGGGTTGAGTTCAGTGTCTCCTGATAGTAGAAGTAATAGTAGTATTATTGACTTTCTGTCTATCCTTCCAGTCAGGGGCATGTTTCTTCTGCCTCGATGTGCAGACAAGCACGATGCTAACACGTTAGCTCCAAAGCCAAGGTGCTTCGCCGATGTATTGTCGTGGAGATAAAAGTCACTGTGTATGTCCATTTCGCGTTCTCGACTCTCATTTTCAAGAGGGTAGAGTATCAGAGGAGGTTTAAAATATAAATCCGTGATCCACAGTAGAAAAAGGAGGAAGTGTGGGATAATCCGAGCAGTTGTTTGGATTCCCGATCGGGAGCGAAAGAGGGTGCGACCGCTCATCTCGGCGTCGTCTTACACATCACACATCACAGAAGGTGGGGATTGAACCCCAGTAACTAGCAACTCTCCGATTGCTGGCACGGCCACTCTACCAACTTTGCCACGCCGTCCCTACAACCCCACAAAACAACTAGAAATCAAATACCGTGATGTGCCATGCTTCAGTCAGGTTACCAGGAATTTAGCCAGGTTGTAGGAAGTCTGCTATGCTAGGTTACTATGAAGTTAGCTAGGTTCTTGGAAGTTATCTTGGTTATCAAGAAGTTAGCCAGGATATCGGAAAGTTATCTAGGTTATGGGAAGTTAGCCAGGTCCTAAGGAAGTTAGCTAGGTTATTTGGAAGTTAGCTAGGTTACGAGTAGGTTAGCCGGGTTACAAAAAAGTTGGTCATTTTTTCTGGCTAATTTGCTAACTTCCTGATAATCTGTTTAATTTTTCCGATAATCCGGCTAATTTCACCGATAATCTGGCTAATTTTACAGATAACCCAGCTAACTTCACTGATAACCCGGCTAACTTCACTGATAAAATAATTTCCTGATAATACGGCTAATTTCCTGATAATACGGCTAATTTGACTGATTACTTGGTTAACTTTACTGATTATCTGGCTAACTCTACTGATAACCTGGCTAACTCTACTGATAACCTAGCTAATGTCCTGATAACCTGGCTAACTTCCTGACAATCCGGATAACTTTACTGATAACCTGGCTAACTTCCTGATGATCCAGCTAACTTTACTGATAACCGGGCAAACTTCACTGATAACCCGGTTAATTTCCTGATGATCCGACTAATTTTCCTGATAACCTGGCTAACTTTACTGATTACCTGGCTAATTTCCTGATAATCTGGATAATTTGCCTGATAACCTGGCTAACTTTACTGATAACCTTGCTAACTTTACTGATTACTTGGTTAACTTTACTGATTACCTGGCTAATTTCCTGATAATCTGGATAATTTGCCTGATAACCTGGCTAACTTTACTGATAACCTGGCTAACTTTACTGATAACCGGGCAAACATCACTGATAACTGGGCTAACTTCCTGATAATCCAGCTAATTTTACTGATTACCTGGCTAAATTTGCTGATTACCTGGCTAACTTTGCTGATTACCTGGCTAACTTTACTGATTACCTGGGTAACTTCCTGATAATCCGGATAATTTCCCTGATAACTTGGCTAACTTTGCTGATTACCTGGCTAACTTTACTGATTAACTGGCTAACTTCCTGATAACCTGAATAACTTTTTGCAGCATTTGTCATGCTTTGGTTTTTGTGTGTTTTTGGCCTTTTTATCAATTGTCTTTTGTTGTCAATTAGTTATGAATGCTGCAGTGTGATGGCAGGCAGCATTTGTACTTTGTTGGATGGACTTTGCCTGCTGCTCTTCCAAGTGTACTTTGTTGGATGGACTTTGTCTGCTGCTCTTCCAAGTGTACTTTGTTGGATGGACTTTGCCTGCTGCTCTTCCAAGTGTACTTTGTTGGATGGACTTTGCCTGCTGCTCTTCCAAGTGTACTTTGTTGGATGGACTTTGCCTGCTGCTCTTCCAAGTGTACTTTGTTGGATGGACTTTGCCTGCTGCTCTTCCAAGTGTACTTTGTTGGATGGACTTTGTCTGCTGCTCTTCCAAGTGTACTTTGTTGGATGGACTTTGTCTGCTGCTCTTCCAAGTGTACTTTGTTGGATGGACTTTGTCTGCTGCTCTTCCAAGTGTACTTTGTTGGATGGACTTTGTCTGCTGCTCTTCCAAGTGTTCTTTGTTGGATGGACTTTGCCTGCTGCTCTTCCAAGTGTACTTTGTTGGATGGACTTTGCCTGCTGCTCTTCCAAGTGTACTTTGTTGGATGGACTTTGCCTGCTGCTCTTCCAAGTGTACTTTGTTGGATGGACTTTGTCTGCTGCTCTTCCAAGTGTACTTTGTTGGATGGACTTTGCCTGCTGCTCTTCCAAGTATACTTTGTTGGATGGACTTTGCCTGCTGCTCTTCCAAGTGTACTTTGTTGGATGGACTTTGCCTGCTGCTCTTCCAAGTGGACGCCTGGCGTCAGAAAAACATCCAAAGGGACTTTTGGCTTGAAAAGTTTAATGTTTTGCAGGTCGTGACTTCCCCAAATGCTCGCAGCTCAGCCTGGAGGTTCAGGCCAGCCTGGACGGTGAGCAGCTGACCACGGACCCGGTGGAGCACCTGGACCAGCCTCAGTTCAGCACGGAGCTAGCCTGGGAGCTGGACCGCAAGATGCTGCACCAACACAGGTGCGTGCGCGCCCACCATCTTGTCACGCTTAGTAACATGTGCCTGTGTAGATTGTGTTGGGCCACCATCTTGTCACGCTGGTTGCTTAGTAACATGTGCCTGTGTAGATTGTGTTGGGCCACCATCTTGTCACGCTTAGTAACATGTGCCTGTGTAGATTGTGTTGGCCCACCATCTTGTCACGCTTAGTAACATGTGCCTGTGTAGATTGTGTTGGGCCACCATCTTGTCACGCTGGTTGCTTAGTAACATGTGCCTGTGTAGATTGTGTTGGGCCACCATCTTGTCATGCTTAGTAACATGTGCCTGTGTAGATTGTGTTGGGCCGCCATCTTGTCACACTTAGTAACATGTGCCTGTGTAGATTGTGTTGGGCCACCATCTTGTCATGCTTAGTAACATGTGCCTGTGTAGATTGTGTTGGGCCGCCATCTTGTCACGCTTAGTAACATGTGCCTGTGTAGATTGTGTTGGGCGGCCATCTTGTCACGCTTAGTAACATGTGCCTGTGTAGATTGTGTTGGCCCACCATCTTGTCACGCTTAGTAACATGTGCCTGTGTAGATTGTGTTGGCCCACCATCTTGTCACGCTTAGTAACATGTGCCTGTGTAGATTGTGTTGGGCGGCCATCTTGTCACGCTTAGTAACATGTGCCTGTGTAGATTGTGTTGGCCCACCATCTTGTCACGCTGGTTGCTTAGTAACATGTGCCTGTGTAGATTGTGTTGGGCCGCCATCTTGTCACGCTTAGTAACATGTGCCTGTGTAGATTGTGTTGGGCCGCCATCTTGTCACGCTGGTTGCTTAGTAACATGTGCCTGTGTAGATTGTGTTGGGCCGCCATCTTGTCACGCTTAGTAACATGTGCCTGTGTAGATTGTGTTGGGCGGCCATCTTGTCACGCTTAGTAACATGTGCAGGTGTAGATTGTGTTGGCCCACCATCTTGTCACGCTTAGTAACATGTGCCTGTGTAGATTGTGTTGGCCCACCATCTTGTCACGCTTAGTAACATGTGCCTGTGTAGATTGTGTTGGGCGGCCATCTTGTCACGCTTAGTAACATGTGCCTGTGTAGATTGTGTTGGCCCACCATCTTGTCACGCTGGTTGCTTAGTAACATGTGCCTGTGTAGATTGTGTTGGGCCGCCATCTTGTCACGCTTAGTAACATGTGCCTGTGTAGATTGTGTTGGGCCACCATCTTGTCACGCTTAGTAACATGTGCCTGTGTAGATTGTGTTGGGCCACCATCTTGTCACGCTTAGTAACATGTGCCTGTGTAGATTGTGTTGGGCCGCCATCTTGTCACGCTTAGTAACATGTGCCTGTGTAGATTGTGTTGGGCCACCATCTTGTCACGCTTAGTAACATGTGCCTGTGTAGATTGTGTTGGGCCACCATCTTGTCACGCTTAGTAACATGTGCCTGTGTAGATTGTGTTGGGCCGCCATCTTGTCACGCTGGTTGCTTAGTAACATGTGCCTGTGTAGATTGTGTTGGGCGGCCATCTTGTCACGCTTAGTAACATGTGCCTGTGTAGATTGTGTTGGGCGGCCATCTTGTCACGCTTAGTAACATGTGCCTGTGTAGATTGTGTTGGGCGGCCATCTTGTCACGCTTAGTAACATGTGCCTGTGTAGATTGCAGAGGACTCCCATCAAGCTTCAGTGTGTGACTGTGGACTCCAGCAGCGGCAGCAGGGAAAGTGTTGGCTACATCGTCCTGGACCTCAGATCTGTACAGGAAGTCCCTCAGGTCAGCACGCCGCCGCCATTGCATATTAATTTTTCCCGCCGCCATGTTTATTTCCTGCGCGTCTTAGGAGCCCCGCTGGTACTCCCTGCTGAGCAGCAAGTACACCAAGAAGAAGCCCTCGCTGCTCCTCAGCATGGTGCTGGAGAACGACGGGAGGTCCACCCCCCCGCTCGCCACTCCTGACGCCAACAAAGCCAAGGGGGACTCGTCGGGACAAGGTTGATTTCTGCTTCCTGGCTCCTCCTCCAGAAACTCTCCTCATTCCTATTCTGTTCAAGTTGGGCCACAGGGCCAAGACCAGCATCTAGACCGGCCCCCGGCCTCGCAGCAGCTGACAGACAAACTGGAGGCGGTCCTGGTGCCGGAGCAGGGCTACCATCAGGTGGGACCGGCTGACGTGGCCGCCGACATGTTCGTGCTGTCCGTCACCGTGGCCTTCGCCTGCAAGCTGGAACAGGTAAGCTTGACCTGCACAGCCGACCTCTGACACCTGGCCTGAGTGGGTGTGGTCTCCTGCAGTTGATCCCCAGCACCTTGAAGCTGTCCACCGAGGGCTCCAGCTTCTTCTTCTTCTACACTCTCCTGGGCAACGACATCACCAGCGAGCCTTTCCAGAACCTTCTCACCCCGGACTTCCAGCCCGAGCGCGCGTCTGTGCGCATCCGCAGCAGCGAGCACGTCCTGCGCCGCTTCCTGTCCCGGCAGCCATCTTTACAAGTGAGCGCAGGCTTGCTACAGTAATAATAATAATAATAATTATTATTACTATTACTATCCATCCATCTTCTTCCGCTTATCCGAGGTTGGGTCACGGGGGCAGCAGCCTAAGGCTCTCCCCAGCCACTTGGTCCAGCTCCTCCCGGGGAATCCCGAGGCGTTCCCAGGCCAGCCGGGAGACATAGTCTTCCCAACGTGTCCTGGGTCTTCCCCGTGGCCTCTTACCGGTCGGAAGTGCCCTTAACACCTCCCTAGGGAGGCGTTCGGGTGTCCTGACTAGATTATTATTATTATTATTATTATTATTATTATTATTATTAATTATAATTATTATTATTATTGTTTGCTACAGCCCCCTCTGCTCCACCCCCGAGCTCACCTTTCCACTCTGCGCCCTCAGATCCACCTGTGCTGCGGGACACATTCGCTGGGCAGCGGCAGCGTTCCCCTGGCGACGCTGTCCGCACTGGCGGTGGATCTGGACAAGAGGGCGGCCACAGTGGAGGGCGTGTTTGCTCTGCAGCCGCCCGCTGCCACCCTCAGTCGGCCGCTGCCGCCTCAGCCCGCCGACCTGCAGCCCAACGTGAGCGTGGCCGTCACCCTGCGCCAGGAGGACGTCACACCCGAGCTCCAGGTGGGTAATAACGAGGGCGGGGCTTCTTCTAATGTTTTCTGGTGGTCAAAATCTCCCAACAAATACTTTTAATATCATTTTACTCTGCTCTGATTGGTCGCTGACTATTTCATAGTATTTCACTTTTTCTTCTTCTAGCCTTTAGCCAATCAAGAAGGACATAAGATAAGCTCCGCCCCTCCGCCGTCCCTTCCTGTCATAGTCCCTGCTGCTGAGGAACAACGGGCCGCTGGGCACGGGGACAAGGAGGAGGCGGCCAAAGAGACGACAGCGCGTCCAGGTGGGGTGGAGTCCTTCTAGTGCTCCTTTCCCAACAGGAAGTGATGGTGTTGTTTTTGTCCAGGCCACAACATGGAGGCTCAAACTGAAGCAGTGGGTGGAGCTTCATCGTTCCTTGTCTCTGCTAGCCAATTGTCCATCCCCCCGTCTGCGCACCACTATTGCTTCTCTTTGGACCTGTGCAGCCTGGGCAGCCTGGGCCTCACGCACCCCATGGCCGCCACGCTCAGGTGACCATGCTCTGCTCTTCAACCTTTGCTGCTAGCATCCTTAGCTCACGCTCTGCTGTGCTCGCCAGGTACTTGTATCCCTTTTTTGGCAGCAAGTCTCCCGTCATGACCAGCCACCCCGTGGAGCTGCACAGGAACATGGAGGTGTCTCTGCCGCAGTCGTACTGCGCCTTCAACTTTGCCACCTTACCGCCGCAGCTACAGGACACCTTCCTCAGGTAGCAACATGTAGTGTTTCATTAGCAACGCTGTAGCATACAGCATTTCATTAGCGATGCTCTAGCACAGGGGTCACCAACGTGGTGCCCGCGGGCACCAGGTAGCCCCGTAAGGACCAGATGAGTAGCCCGCTGGCCTGTTCTAAAAATAGCTCAAATAGCAGCACTTACCAGTGAGCTGCCTCTATTTTTTAAATTGTATTTATTTACTAGCAACCTGGTCTCGCTTTGCCCGACATTTTTAATTCTAAGAGAGACAAAACTCAAATAGAATTTGAAAATCCAAGAAAATATTTGAAAGACTTGGTCTTCACTTGTTTAAATAAATTCATTATTTTTTTACTTTGCTTCTTATAACTTTCAGAAAGACAATTTTAGAGAAAAAAATACAACCTTTTTTAAACACATATACCTTTTTACCTTTTAAATTCCTTCCTCTTCTTTCCTGACAATTGAAATCAATGTTCAAGTAAATTTATTTTTTTATTGTAAAGAATGATAAATACATTTTAAATTAATTCTTCATTTTAGCTTCTGTTTTTTCGACGAAGAATATTTGTGAAATATTTCTTCAAACTTATTATGATTAAAATTCAAAAAAAATTATTCTGGCAAATCTAGAAAATCTGTAGAATCACATTTAAATCTTATTTCAAAGTATTTTGAATTTCTTTTAAAATTTTTGTTTTGTAAAATCTAGAAGAAATAATGATTTGTCTTTGTTAGAAATATAGCTTGGTCCAATTTGTTATATATTCTAACAAAGTGTAGATTGGATTTTAACCTATTTAAAACATGTCATCAAAATCCTAAAATGAATCTTAATCAGGAAAAATTACTAATGATGTTCCATAAATTATTTTTTTAATTTTTTCAAAAAGTTTCGAATTAGCTAGTTTTTCTCTTCTTTTTTTCAGTTGAATTTTGAATTTTAAAGAGTCGAAATTGAAGATAAACGGTTTCAAAATTTAATTGTCATTTTTTTTCGTGTTTTCTCCTCTTTTAAACCGTTCAATTAAGTCTAAATATCATTAATTATTAATAATAACATAGAGTTAAAGGTAAATTGAGCAAATTGGCTATATCTGGCAATTTATTGAAGTGTGTATCAAACTGGTAGCCCTTCGCATTAATCACTACCCAAGAAGTAGCTCTTGCTTTCAAAAAGGTTGGTGACCCCTGCTCTAGCATATAGCATTTTATTAGCAACGCCGTAGCTTACAGCATTTCATTAGCGATGCTTTAGCATATAGCATTTATAAAGCAACGCTGTAGCATACAGCATTTCATTAGCGGTGCTTTAGCATATAGCATTTATAAAGCAACGCCGTAGCTTACATCATTTCATTAGCGATGCTTTAGCATATAGCATTTATAAAGCAACGCTGTAGCATACAGCATTTAATTAGCGATGCTTTAGCATATAGCATTTATAAAGCAACACCGTAGCATACAGCATTTCATTAGCGATGCTTTAGCATATAGCATTTATAAAGCAACGCTGTAGCATACAGCATTTCATTAGCGGTGCTTTAGCATGTAGCATTTATAAAGCAACGCCGTAGCTTACATCATTTCATTAGCGATGCTTTAGCATATAGCATTTATAAAGCAACGCTGTAGCATACAGCATTTAATTAGCGATGCTTTAGCATATAGCATTTATAAAGCAACACCGTAGCTTACAGCATTTCATTAGAGATGCTCTAGCATATAGCATTTATAAAGCAATGCCGTAGCTTACAGCATTTCATTAGCGATACTCTAGCATATAGCATTTATAAAGCAACGCCGTAGCTTACAGCATTTCATTAGCGATGCTCTAGCGCAGTGGTCCCCAACCACCGGGCCGTGGCCCGGTACCGGTCCGTGGATCGATTGGTACCAGGCCGCACAAGAAATTAAAACATTTTTTGCATGAAATCCACATAAAAAACACAAGATACACTTACAATTAGTGCACCAAGCCACAAAACCTCCCTCCCCCATTCACACTCATTCACACAAAAGGGTTGTTTCTTTCTGTTATTAATATTTCTGCTTCCTACATTATATATCAATATATATCAATACAGTCTGCAGGGATACGATGCTGTAGCATGTAACATATGATAAGTGATGATGTAGCAAGTCGCATTTGATTAGCGACGCTGTAGCATGTAACGTGATAAGTAATGATGTAGAAAGTCACATTTGATTAGCGGTGCTGTGGCATGTAACATATGATAAGTGATGATGTAGGAAGTCACATTTGATTAGCGGTGCTGTGGCATGTAACATATGATAAGTGATGATGTAGGAAGTCACATTTGATTAGCGGTGCTGTGGCATGTAACATATGATAAGTGATGATGTAGGAAGTCGCGTTCGAGAAGCGACGCTGTAGCGACGCTGTAGCGTTTGATTAGTGATGCTGTAGCATGTAACATAAGTGATGCTGTAGCATTTGATAAGCAACGCTGTAGCATGTTAGCGTTTGATTAGTGATGCTGTAGCATGTAACATAAGTGATGCTGTAGCATTTGATAAGCAACGCTGTAGCATGTTAGCGTTTGATTAGTGATGCTGTAGCATGTAACATAAGTGATGCTGTAGCATTTAATAATCGACGCTGTAGCAAGTTAGCGTTTGATTAGTGATGCTGTAGCATGTAACATAAGTGATGCTGTAGCATTTGATAAGCAACGCTGTAGCATGTTAGCGTTTGATTAGTGATGCTGGAGAATATAACATTTGATTACTGATACTGTAACAAGTAGCGTTTGATAAGCGATGCTGTAGCACGTTAGCTTTTAATAAGCAATGCTTTGGCATGTAGTGTTTGATAAGCGATGAAAAAGCATGTTAGCATTGGAGTAGTGATGCTTTAGCGTGTAGCATTTGATTATTGATACTGTAACATGTAGTGTTTGATAAGTGCTGTTGTGTTTGATTAGTGTTGCTGTAGCATGTTAGCATTTGATTAGTGATTCTGTAGCGTGTTAGCATTTGATTAGTGATGCTGTAGTGTGTTAGCATTTGATTAGTGATGCTGTAGCGTTATAGCTTTTGATTAGTGATGCTGTTAAATGTAGCATAATTGACCAGCGCTTGTGTGGCATTAAGTGAAAGCGGTTGTCACGCAGAGTGCCGCTGGTCCTGGAGCTTTGGCACATGGATGCTAGCAGCAGAGAGCAGCTGATTGGTCGAGGCTCGCTGCAGTTGTCTCACCTGCTGGGCGCTGAGAGAAGTCCATACCTGGCAGCCACAGGAGAGACGGGCTGGCGTCAAACTCACCAGGACAGGATCCCCTTCTTCAGTCCTCAGAGGTAAGAGCATGCTCACTGCTGCCCGCTGTGGACATACCATATATGTGCTCTTCTTCTTTCACTACTGCCCCCCAGTGGACATACCATATATGGGTTCTTCTTCTTTCACTGCTGCCCCCCAGTGGACATACCATATATGGGTTCTTCTTCTTTCACTACTGCCCCCCAGTGGACATACCATATATGGGTTGTTCTTCTTTCACTGCTGCCCCCCATTGGACATACCATATATGGGCTCTTCTTCTTTCACTGCTGCCCCCAGTGGACATACCATATATGTGCTCTTTTTCTTTCACTGCTGCCCCCCAGTGGACATACCATATATGGGCTCTTCTTCTTTCACTGCTGCCCCCCAGTGGACATACCATATGTGCTCTTGTAGTGGATTGTCCGAAGCTTAAAGGCCTACTGAAACCCACTACTACCGACCACGCAGTCTGATAGTTTATATATCAATGATGAAATCTTAACATTATAACACATGCCAATACGGCCGGGTTAACTTATAAAGTGACATTTTAAATTTGCCGCTAAACTTCCGGTTCGAAACGCCTCTGAGGATGACGTATGCGTGTGACGTAGCCCGGCGAACACGGGTATGCCTTCCACATTGAAGCCGATATGAAAAAGCTCTGTTTTCATTTCATAATTCCACAGTATTCTGGACATCTGTGTTCGTGAATCTGTTTCAATCATGTTCATTGCATTATGGAGAAGGAAGCCAAGCAAGCAAAGAAGAAAGTTGTCGGTGCGAAATGGACGTATTTTTCGAACGTAGTCAGCCACAACAGTACACAGCCGGCGCTTCTTTGTTTACATTCCCGAAAGATGCAGTCAAGATGGAAGAACTCGGATAACAGAGACTCTAACCAGGAGGACTTTTGATTTGGATACACAGACGCCTGTAGAGAACTGGGACAACACAGACTCTTACCAGGATTACTTTGATTTGGATGACAAAGACGCAGACGTGCTACTGTGAGTATGCAGCTTTGGCTTTTTTTTGCGTATGTACATAACTTTTTTTAAATATATAAGCTTTATGAACCTTGGGTTAGGTGAACGGTCTTTTGGGCTGAGTGATTGTGTGTGTTGATCATGTGTTTGAATTGTATTGGCGTGTTCTATGGAGCTAGGAGCTAGCAGAGGAGCTAGGAGCTAGCATAACACGTACCGTACCGTAAGTGCGCGTCACGTACGTAACTTTTTAAAAATATATAAGCTTTATGAACCTTGGGTTAGGTGAACGGTCTTTTGGGCTGAGTGATTGTGTGTGTTGATCAGGTGTTTGAATTGTATTGGCGTGTTCTATGGAGCTAGGAGCTAGCAGAGGAGCTAGGAGCTAGCATAACAAACACGCAGGTGTTATTATGCAGGATTAATTTGTGGCATATTAAATATAAGCCTGGTTGTGTTGTGGCTAATAGAGTATATATATGTCTTGTGTTTATTTACTGTTGTAGTCATTCCCAGCTGAATATCAGGTACCGTGAGTATGCAGCCTTGGCTGCTAAACATTCGATAACTTGACCGTATGTGCGCGTCACGTACGTAACTTTTTAAAAATATATAAGCTTTATGAACCTTGGGTTAGGTAAACGGTCTTTTGGGCTGAGTGATTGTGTGTGTTGATCAGGTGTTTGAATTGTATTGGCGTGTTCTATGGAGCTAGGAGCTAGCAGAGGAGCTAGGAGCTAGCATAACAAACACGCAGGTGTTTTTATGCAGGATTAATTTGTGGCATATTAAATATAAGCCTGGTTGTGTTGTGGCTAATAGAGTATATATATGTCTTGTGTTTATTTACTGTTGTAGTCATTCCCAGCTGAATATCAGGTCACCCCCGGCTCTCACAGCATCTTCCCTATCTGAATAGCTTCAACTCCCCACTAGTCCTTCACTTGCACTTTACTCATCCACAAATCTTTCATCCTCGCTCAAATTAATGGGGAAATTGTCGCTTTCTCGGTCCGAATCTCTCTCACTTCATGCGGCCATCATTGTAAACAATAGGGAACTTTGCGTATATGTTCAACTGACTACGTCACGCTACTTCCGGTAGGTGCAAGCCTTTTTTTTATCAGATACCAAAAGTTGCAATCTTTATCGTCGTTGTTCTATACTAAATCCTTTCAGCAAAAATATGGCAATATCGCGAAATGATCAAGTATGACACATAGAATAGATCTGCTATCCCCGTTTAAATAAAAAAAATTCATTTCAGTAGGCCTTTAAACAGGCAGCAAAAGTAGTTTAGTACAACAAATTTATTTACCCATTATCAGAAGTGCAGGTTGAATTAAGTTGGCCGTGCAGACAGACCACATGTTACTCCGGAGTAAACAAGACACACACAAGCCAAAATCACTCTCGAGTTCCGGTCTTCTGCCATTTTTTATATGTCTCTTGTGCGTCATTGTTTGTTATCTAATGCGTCAATGTCTTTCTGTTATCCCTATCTGTTCCATACCAACTCGAATCCTTTAGACAGTCAACACATTCTGTAGACAGGTTGGCACGACTTAACATTCACTTTTGTCCCACTGGCACAGAATAGGAGAGAAATCAAATGAGCGTACATTCCCATTAGACATGCAATGTAGGTCTAAGGTCAGAAATTCTACTACATACCCGCCTTCCAGGGTCTTAAGACCCTGGACCAAAATAATTTCTGATGTAGACCACATGTTAAATCTCTACCACAGATAGAGGCAAAAACCTCAATGTTTTTATACGAGGCAAAAATTCCGTCTATGACCCTCCTTGAGAGCGATCGCTGTTACCAGCTTGCAGTAAAACCATCTCACAGAACACAATTAGTGGCCTACCCTTTGATTTAGTAAAGGAATAACAAATACTTTGATCATGAACATCATTGAACATAAATAGATGAATGTATATAGACTTATGACTGTAAGACATTTGCAAAAATATTTTTCCCGGCATTTGCAATGAATGTAGTTACCAATATTGTTAATTATCAATTGATTTTGAACACACAACTGAATTTCGTATGAGTCCATGTTCGATTAGTGCTCGTATAGATGGCTCGGTGGTGCCTCAGGCTGATGGCCTGCCGACACTTCGTTGGGCTTTTGGCTGCCTTGGTGAAGAAAGAGATCCACTCAAACAGTCTGTCTCTCTTTGGGGTGTGGTTCAGTCCATTGGGCAGACTGTTCAGTGGCCGGTGCGTGCTGGCCGAAATTGGGGAAAAGCTGAGAAAAAGTTGGAGCTGTGGGGGCTTTGGGGAAGGCTGGGGCAGAGTATGGGGCGTGGGGCTTTGGTCCAGGCCCTCGGCTTGCTTCAGGGCCTCCTTCCACAGCTGCTGGAGTCCCGGTGGACCCATTGGCTGGCAACCTTAGTCGTTCTTGTCATCGCTGGCAAGGTGTTGTCTCTCCTCTCGGTTCCTTCCAGTCAGGTATCGGGTGTTGGTCCTGGATTGGCTTTGACCGTGCCCCTCTTAGCGAGTGCAAGGGAATCTGGAGTGGCTGCTTTCATCCTCAAATCTGCACAGAGGAACTGGCACACAAATTCTACATTTTGCAAACTTACCATTTTGGTCTCATGGTCTTTCCACCTTCCTAGGAAGCTGCTGGTCCTGAGAAGTGCTGATCTTGTGACTGAAGATGATAACCTGTTTTCTTAAAATAGGTGCCGTTGTTTGACCTAATCTTTTTGGGGAAACCATGTCGGGATATTAGATCATTCACAAAACATTTAATTACTGAATTGGCACCCTCCTTTGAGGTTGGGGTTGCTTCCGCCAACCACTGCAATTGTCAATCTAAATCATTACGTTCCTTTATCCTTGTATCGGATTGATCATATCCATTAAATAAAACCTCAACACGCTCAAACTTGACCCAATCCAAACTCACTTCCCCCCTCTGTCCCTCTCACAGGGACAGTGTTAGTCGTAGTAATAGTAATAGTAATAGTAGTAGTATTAGTAGTTTCAGAAACATCCAAGAAAAAGAAAAGGCAGCTGATAGTCAAGTGCAGCAAGAACAGAGGCGGAGGACAGGTCATGTTTGAGGTCACTGTTCGCTTTTGCAATAGTACTTTGATATTTTACAACACCTAGTGAATTATTGTGGCCACAATAATTCACTAAATAGTTGTATTTAATTTAGTCTATCTATGATGGGACAATGCACAGAAACATTAAGTTCAGAAACAGATATGTTCTGTACCAGATTATATCTAAATAGCTACTTTCCATCTGTAGTCCCTGGCTACCTAAATTAAAGGGATCCAAAAATCAAGCAATAAAATTATGACACTAATTAATCATAATAAATATATACATTCATAGTAATTAATAATTAATAATAAAAAAAAATCATACTGTAGCATGTAATCAATTATAAGAAAAGTCACCAAATGCCCCTTCATGGACACATACTTAATATACAATACAACCACACCTTATTTACATCATCACACAAAGACGTTCACATCTGTCATCATTCATAACAACAACCAAGCTTTTAACAGCCATACCTCACAATTTACAACAAAATGCTCTCATGGATAAATATACTACTCATTAAATTGATGTGTCAACATAATGCCCCTCTTAGTGACCGTGTGAGCAGCCTTGATTGCTCCAAAGCCACTTTTTAATTTCAAATGTTCTATTCCTTTTGTTATAACGTGGAGAAGGCTAATTGGTCTGTACATGTTCTGGTCTTCTTTATTTCCTGCTTTATGGATTTAATCATAGTAGCAGTTTCTCCACGTGGTAGGGAAAGTGTTTTCCATCATCCATCCATCCATCCATCCATCCATCTTCTTCCGCTTATCCGAGGTCGGGTCGCGGGGGCAGCAGCCTAAGCAGGGAAGCCCAGACTTCCCTCTCCCCAGCCACTTCGTCTAGCTCTTCCCGGGGGAAAGTGTTTTCCGTTATTGATTTATTTATCAATTGTTGCTATACGAGCAATAATACAATCCTTATGTTTTTAGGAAGATAGTGTCCAACCCATATATATATATATCTCTAGATCGTGAGTCTGATAATGCAGTGAAGATTTTGTTTAACTTTGTTTCATTTGTTAATTCTAAAATTAGTCCATCCTGAATAAATGACAATTATTTGTACTGATTTTGAGGGACTTTTTATTCAGGGTTTGTACAGACTGGATGAAATGTTCATTAAAATTATTACTTATGTCCAGACTGTCTGCGATAGTAGCGCCATTGATATTTAATGTTATAGTGTTGTTTCTTGTTTGCTCTCTTCCCGTAAGTTTGTATCTGGTTTTCCATAACTTTCTAATGTTCCCTTTTGCAACTTTGATTAATTCTAAGTGAAAGTCAGCCTTAGACTTCCGCATAAACATTGTAACTTTTGTTCCTCCAAACTTTAAAATCATACGATCTGTATTTAGACCTGTTATAATTGCTCTTATGAGAGCTGATTCCTCATGTCTTTATTAGAATCCAATGGTATTTTTATTTTAGCACTCTTCTTTCTGGTTTTGTATTTGTGTATTTACAGATGTTCTCTTTGATTGTTGTCATCCAATTGTAATTCTAGTAGGGCTGCTTATCATTTGTATCATTGTAGAAGTCGTTTATAATATCCTTAAGTTTCTTTCTACGTGTTTTATTTAACCAGTCCAGATTAACGTCCCCCATGACGTTACTTCTTTCATACTATGCTGTTTGAGGATGTCTGAAAATGAATCAATAAAAATGTCTTTATCTGTGGTCGATCGGTATACTACAATTACCTTGAAATTCATTTCTGAGGAAAATGTGATTTTAATTTCAACATACTCAAATTGATCTACTTTTAATGTTTTCCCTTTCATAAATCATAATTCCTCCCCCCTTTGTCACTCGATCTGTCTTTTCTGTAATCTTGTCCCCCGGGACATTAATTAGAACGAAAGTTGTTGTGGGTTTTAACCATGTCTCTGATAGACAAGGTAATCCGGATTAGAGTCTGACAGTAACTGCTGTATTTGTTCAGTATGTTTCCTGTGGTAGAAAGTTTAATAATGCGGACACGTTTGTTACTGAATACTTTCTACAGACTTCTGTCTCTCTGCGACTTTGTGTATGTAATCAATCAATCAATCAATGTTTATTTATATAGCCCTAAATCACAAGTGTCTCAAAGGGCTGTACAAGCCACAACGACATCCTCGGTACAGAGCCCACATACGGGCAAGGAAAAACTCACCCCAGTGGGACGTCGGTGAATGACTATGAGAAACCTTGGAGAGGACCGCATATGTGGGTAACCCCCCCCCCTCTAGGGGAGACCGAAAGCAACGGATGTCGAGTGGGTCTGACATAACATTGTGAAAGTCCAGTCCACAGTGGATCCAACACATCAGCGGGAGTCCAGTCCACAGCGGGGCCAACAGGAAACCATCCCGAGCGGAGACGGGTCAGCAGCGCAGAGATGTCCCCAACCGATGCACAGGCTAGTGGTCCACCCGGGGTCCCGGCTCTGGACAGCCAGCACTTCATCCATGGCCACCGGACCTATGCAACTCCCCCTCGCAAGGGACAGGGGAGAAGAGGAGAGAAGAAAAGAAACGGCAGATCAACTGGTCTAAAAAAGGGGGGGTCTATTTAAAGGCTAGATTATACAAATGAGTTTTAAGATGGGACTTAAATGCTTCTACTGAGTAATAATAATAAGCAACTACAATTTTTTTTTTTTGATATGCTTAAATTTTATTTTAGCTCAGCTGTTGTGTAGCTGCTAGCTCCTTGTAGCTTACAGCAGGAGTGTCCAAATTGCAGCCAATAGCTTTGTTTTTAACAGACAACCGAAATAATTGAAAATGTGGTATTTGCGTATCGGTTCAATCAGCTGCAGCTACGCCCTGTTTTATCATTTGACCTACATTTTTGGTTTCGTAGGCAGGACAGAGGGAACAATGTGGGTCATTAGTTGTCCATCTTATACCATTCTAATTGTTGTAAGGATAGTTCACATGAGCGGCCATACCTCGAGTCCCACCATATATAAGAGTCAAAAGGCTCCTATTATGAGTCGTCTAATTGGTGATCATACACTTTGGCAGTTTGGGTGGCAGGACACACGGACGCACCTCAGTCAGCCAGCGCTAGGACAGTTGGAGCAGTCCCCGTCTTCCACTCATTCCTGGGAGGCGTCCCCAGTAGTTGTCAGCTGATGTCGTGCTGTCAGGCAACATCAGGAAGTTCCTTCTGTGCAGTATTGAATTGTCAGGGCACAGTTGGTAAGCAGGTCATTACAAGGTGTGTGCAGGTTGACCACAAAGGAATGCTTCAAAGATTGTGTTGAACATTGTCCGTTGACACTTATGTCCAGCAGGGGTCTGTTTGTATCCTGCTGTTCGTCCTGCTGTCACACCTGTATTTTTTGTGAGCATGTTCTGGCTACAACTTTGGAGCTTGTCTTGTTCAGAGAAGTTGGCAGTCCCCCGGCTGCACATCCTTTCCACCCTCGCTTGACCTAGCACAACCGTGGCTACCACCCAAGTCCGTCTGTATGGTTTTACGTTTTGTTGAGGTTTTTTCCTCCAGAATTTGGAACTCAAAACATGCACACCCATCGTTTTCATATCCTCTCGGTTAGTTCAATTTTGCATATCACGTTTTAAAATTACAGTCTTAACTAACCCATTAATTGCTAATCAATAACCTTAATTCAAAGATTATACGTACTACTTCATGTGTATTTAAGTACCCTTTTAGTTCACTTAAAGATTATCTATAAGTTAATTTAAACTATCATTTGTCTATCAGTAGGCGCGAGCAAGCTGTCATGCTTGCACTCTGACCTCCCGCTGTGCGTGATACTCTCCAAAACAAAAGAATGTATTTATTCACGTTTATCCTTATCTTTCAGCTAAATCTTTTAATCTTTTAACTTTTAACGTCCGCACTGTTTTTATTTTTATTGTCTGCATTTTAATTTTGCTTTTACTTTCTTTCATTTCACTTTGTTGTCTGTGAAGCACTTTGAGTCTTGTCCTTTCCTGGAAAAACGCCACACAAACAAAGCTGCCCCGCCTTGCCTTGCCTTGCATGTCTCCGACTGGTTATCCAACCTAGTCACAACAAAACACACAAGGCCATGCTCTAAGCGCCACACCTAATCACACTTCTCCTCTTTTTAACACTTTACATATCGGCTCTTATTCTAATTATTAATGTAGGCTGTTATTTGTAATTATTATTCAACACTATTCACAGCAAACAGTTGTAAAGTTATAGTTATTCGCATTATACTCTCAAAATCTGTAGCTAATAGAAAGCTGTTGAGATTTGGTTTGCCTCCTTCATCTCAGTGGCCTAGTGGTTAGAGTGTCCGCCCTGAGATCGGCAGGTCGCAAGTTCAAAACCCCGGCCGAGTCACACCAAAGACCACAAAAAATTTTGGAGCCAAATCACCAAAAACGATTCCCGGGCGTATGTTATGGTGTACTGCAATGTCTAAATAAAACTATAAATTACTACAAACTAAAATGTCAGACTGTACTTTAAAGTTACTTTTATTAAATTAATTTCCAAACTAACCACCACCACAGCAGACATCTTCCTCAATCCTATCCCAATACTCCCATAAATTAGAAAGGTGTTTCACAATAGTGGTTAAGTAGTTATTTTAAGTAATAGATCTCAATATGTAGAAATTAATAAGACTAAATTTGCCCTAGTGTGTGAATGTTGTCTGTCTATCTATCTGTGTTGGCCCTGTGATGAGGTGGCGACCTGTCCAGGGTGCAAAGTCAAATTGTGAAACAAAAATTAAAGTTGAATCAAGTGGAAATTGACAGAGTATATGAACTACATTCTTGAGAATAGTAATTGATCATTAATATGTTGGAAGCCGCATATTGAACATATTAAAGAAAAATATCCAAATCCATTGCTATTCGGTATAAAGTAAAACACATGCTGAATAAGAAATGTCTGCACGTTATATTATTCATTTATTTTTGTATTCTTTAAACCTAGCTCAATGCTAAACTAATCCAATGCTATGCTAACTCAATGCTAACCTAGCTTAATGCTAACCTAACTCAATGCTATCCTAACATTGTCGCACCTCTTCGGCCCACGCCTCACGCAGCTGTCACTCACACAGCCTCGTCACACACACACACTCTTATCTCAAAATGTCTCCCAGCTGAGACTCCTTTTTTTTTCTTTTTTTTTTTTTTTCTTTATATGCGTCACACAGTCACTCACACAGAGAATTTACCAGCGAGCAAGAGCCTTTTTTCCCGTACTCAAAATCTCAGTGTGTAAAACAACTGTAATATCGCACAGTCACAATCACCAGTATAGTTTAAAACAAATTCAAATGACAGGAATTCGCTCGCAGCGCCAAAGGGGGGGAGCTTCCCTGCTTAGGCTGCTGCCTCCGCGATCCAACCTCTTGATAAGCGGAAGAAAATAATTATATGGATGGATCATTCACTCATGTGTTTTCTGTACATAACTTTGTCTATTTTCTCACACGCACACACATTTTGGACAATTTCCCAACTTTTACAGATAGCGGGGCTGTGAGAAAAGCGTGAGGGGAGAGGTTGATTTTTTCAGATGGGACTTAAACCAGATAAGAAACCAGGTGCTACACAAATGTTATTACAATACGCAGATATATATATATAAATTTAAAAAACACACATTTTTATCCCACAAACCACGCCCCCCTGGTCCGGACCAATATAAACAACTAATGCACGCGTGCTTTTGTGGAATCGGCCGTCTCATTAACAAACACAGGTCCCATCGTTACTCATACAACGGCGATTAACCCGTTCAGCGGAGCAGCCCCTGGTTTTACTCCCTGACCAATACACGGCAACAGCATAAAAGCACCATAGAGTCACTGATAATCACCCAATGCTCTGCAGTCATCATGTCTGGTCAGTCCATACAGTTTCACCAAGTTTCACCAAAGCTCTACCATATGGACCCCTTAACTCTATCCATCTATACTGCAGCAAATTTCCAAATTCGTGACAACTTGGCTCAGTTGATCTCCTTTACCGGAGTCACTGAACGATCACCTTATATCAGGCTTTTTACCCGGCTGCAGTTTCCACATAGACAGATACGTAGGACCTTCATAGACGTCATAAATTTGTGTGGGCCAAATGTCACACCAGTTAGCCAACCTTGCCTTAAATTTCGCTGTGTCCAACTCCGGCTAACCTAATGTACTTGCAGAAAAAAGCATCCTCTGCCAACAACGACAGAGGATGAAGAGGTTAAAAGAAATTTTTCGTCTCACATCGTCTATGCTTCTACATTCCAAACCACCAAAATTCTATCACCAATCCCCTTATGTTAAAAACAAGAAATCACAAGTTTTCAACAAACACACAGACAAATGATCACATATAAAACAACTCAATCCAAACATAATTTATCCCATTCCAGGTTGTTTTTGGAGAACCTGACTAAACCTATCTTTTATCAAAAATAGATTCAGCAATTAGTCTTATCGATCCAGCTCTCTGCAGGCAGAAAATGTTTACACTTTAAGCAAAACGCTTACCTTGTGATGCGCGCGTGCAACACACTGTCTGCCTGGCAGAGAGAGCAGGAGCGGCTGTCGACCTGTAGCTTCTAAACCATCCTGTTCGTGACGCCAATTTGTGTAGTGGATTGTCCGAAGCTTAAACAGGCAGCAAAAGTAGTTTAGTACAACAAATTTATTTATCCATTATCAGAAGTGCAGGTTGAATTAAGTTGGCCGTGCAGACAGACCACATGTTACTCCGGAGTAAACAAGACACACACAAGCCAAAATCACTCTCGAGTTCCGGTCTTCTGCCATTTTTTATATGTCTCTTGTGCGTCATTGTTTGTTATCTAATGCGTCAATGTCTTTCTGTTATCCCTATCTGTTCCATACCAACTCGAATCCTTTAGACAGTCAACACATTCTGTAGACAGGTTGGCACGACTTAACATTCACTTTTGTCCCACTGGCACAGAATAGGAGAGAAATCAAATGAGCGTACATTCGCATTAGACATGCAATATAGGTCAAAGGTCAGAAATTCTACTACACTCTTCTTCTTTCACTGCTGCCCCAAGTGGACATACCATATATGGGTTCTTCTTCTTTCACTGCTGCCCCCCAGTGGACATACCATATATGGGTTCTTCTTCTTTCACTGCTGCCCCCAGTGGACATACCATATATGGGCTCTTCTTCTTTCACTGCTGCCCCCAGTGGACCTACCATATATGTGCTCTTCTTCTTTCACTGCTGCCCCCAGTGGACATACCCTATATGTGCTCTTCTTCTTTCACTGCTGCCCCCAGTGGACATACCATATATGGGCTCTTCTTCTTTCACTGCTGCCCCCAGTGGACCTACCATATATGGGCTCTTCTTCTTTCACTGCTGCCCCCCAGTGGACATACCCTATATGTGCTCTTCTTCTTTCACTGCTGCCCCCAGTGGACATACCCTATATGTGCTCTTCTTCTTTCACTGCTGCCCCCCAGTGGACATACCATATATGGGCTCTTCTTCTTTCACTGCTGCCCCCCAGTGGACATAACATATATGTGCTCTTCTTCTTGGGACACTTCCAGTGAGATAGTGGCAGAGTTGAGCTACATGGCCACGCTGGACGACTTTGGACTGCTTCATGTCAAAGAGATACCTGCGCCACAGTCCACCCAGGTTCACGTCAAAGAGATACCTGCGCCACAGTCCACCCAGGTTCACGTCAAAGAGATACCTGCGCCACAGTCCACCCAGGTTCACGTCAAAGAGATACCTGCGCCACAGTCCACCCAGGTAGGTAGGTGTGTGCGTGAATGAAAGATGAAGTTGTCATCATGGTGAACTAGCTGTACCACTTTTTTCTCTGCTCTCAGACCAAACTGCAATATATTTAGTAAAGAGTCATTCTGTTAGTGGTTCAATTACTTTAATTGATTACTCTTTAAAAGTAATTTTCAGAACACAGTCATGACGCAGTTGGCAGGTTGGTGTTCCTTTGTGTGTATGTCCTATAATCATGTTTATTGTGTGTATGTCCTATAATAATGTTTATTGTGTGTATGTCCTATAATCATGTTTATTGTGTGTATGTCCTATAATAATGTTTATGGTGTGTATGTCCTATAATAATGTTTATTGTGTGTATGTCCTATAATAATGTTTATGGTGTGTATGTCCTATAATAATGTTTATTGTGTGTATGTCCTATAATAATGTTTATTGTGTGTATGTCCTATAATAATGTTTATTGTGTGTATGTCCTATAATCATGTTTATGGTGTGTATGTCTTATAATCATGTTTATTGTGTGTATGTCCTATAATAATGTTTATTGTGTGTATGTCCTATAATAATGTTTATTGTGTGTATGTCCTATAATCATGTTTATTGTGTGTATGTCCTATAATAATGTTTATTGTGTGTATGTCCTATAATCATGTTTATTGTGTGTATGTCCTATGTTTATTGTGTGTACGTCCTATAATAATGTTTATTGTGTGTATGTCCTATAATAATGTTTATTGTGTGTATGTCCTATAATAATGTTTATTGTGTGTACGTCCTATAATAATGTTTATTGTGTGTATGTCCTATAATAATGTTTATTGTGTGTATGTCCTATAATAATGTTTATTGTTAAAGGTCAATTATTTTCATGTTGCTGCTGATGTTTAAACATGTCCTCCTAAAACAGGGCACCTTATTTCATATTTTTCTTTTTTGTGTATTTGTTAGCGGAAGAATTGAGCATCGCTAAATGTTTTTTTTAAAGAAGGTTGGAGATTTTTCTTATATTATTTTCAAGGTTTTTCCTCTTTTCTTATGTCAAAACTCCTCTTAAGTTGGGATGCTGTAATTCAAAACCTACTTTTCTTACTTGTTGGTACTTGTTTTTGTGTATGCTGGAGATGTCGAAGACTAGTTCCATCTCTCGGTCAAACTACATTGGGATATGGCTTTTCTTAGTCTCAGTGCTAGCACATTACAGTCCTAGTATGTCTGCCTTTGAGTCATCTTATTGAAAATGTCAAATGCATTTTCATCCTAAAAAATGTTGTTCTACAAAAATGTTTCTGTGCTACTCATTTTTTCAATTTGGTAGCACCAGTGCTACTAGTGAAAAAGCTAAGCGGACAGCCCTGATGGAGAAATTAAAGATAGAGGTTGTCATCTTCTCACCAGAGTGAACATGCAGCTCCTTTGCCAACACCTGCCCCGCCCCTTGTGTCAGCCCCGCCTCCTGTGTCAGCCCCGCCTCCTGTGTCAGCCCCGCCTCCTGTGTCAGCCCCGCCTCCTGTGTCAGCCCCCCCGTGCCCACGGGACACACAAGAGTACCACAAGGCTCTGGAGTTGGAACTGTGGAAGGAGAAGCAGGAGGACGACTTCAATGATCAGGTAAAGGCAGGAAGTACTCGGATTTCTTTGTTGACGCACTTCTTTCCTATCTTTTAAATGTTTCTTGCTTTGCATTGTTTGATGTGTGTGTGTGTGTGTGTGTGTGTGTGTGTGTGTGTGTGTGTGTGTGTGTGTGTGTGTGTGTGTGTGTGTGTGTGTGTGTGTGTGTGTGTGTGTGTGTGTGTGTGTGTGTGTGTGTGTGTGTGTGTGCAGCTGAGGAGGAAGGAGTTGGTGCACATGCAGGCGTTGGCAGAAGAGTGGATGCGGCGTGATGGTGAGAGAGAGGCGTGCGTCAAGAAGAAGGTAGACCAAGTGGTTCTTCACACTGTACATGATGTCATACAATGATCTCATGGAAGATGTCATCACTAGGAGATGGAGTGTGACCGTTTGGAAGAAAAACTTCAGTCAACTTTAGTTGATCTGGAAAAGAAAGACAAAGAACTCACTGAGGACAAACTCAAGGTCACTCTCTTCTCCTTTTACTATGAATACTACAAAAGCAGTGAAGTTGTGTAAATGCTAAATAAAAAGAGAATACAACAAATCCTTTTCAGCTTATATTCAATTGAATAGACTGCAAAGACAAGATATTTCATGTTCACACTGAGAAACTTCATTAATTGCAAATATTAGCTCATTTGGAATTTGATGCCTGCAACTTGTTGCAAAAAAGCTGGCACAAGTGGCAAAAAAGAGTGAGAAAGTTGAGGAATGCTCATCAAAGACTTATTTGGAACATCCCACAGGTGAACAGGCTAATTGGGAACAGGTGGGTGCCATGATTGGGTATAAAAGCAGCTTCCATGAAATGCTCAGTCATTCACAAACAAGGACGGGGCGAGGGTCACCACTTTGTCAACAAATTGTTTAAGAACAACATTTCTCAAGCAGCTATTGCAAGGAATTTAGGGATTTCACCATCTACGCTCCGTAATATCATCAAAAGGTTCAGAGAATGTGGAGAAATCACTGCAGGTAAGCCATGATATTACACACCTTGGATCCCTCAGGTGGTACGGCATCAAAAAGCCACATCAGTGTGTAAAGGATATCACCACAAGAGCTCAGGAACACTTCAGAAAACCACTGTCAGTAACTACAGTTGGTCGCTACATCTGTAAGTGCAAGTTAAAACTGTACTATGCAAAGCCAAAGCCATTTATCAACAACACCCAGAAACACTTCGCTGGGCCCAAGCTCATCTAAGATGGACTGATGCAAAGTAGAAAAGTGTTCTGTGGTCTGACGAGTCCACATTTCAAATTGTTTTTGGAAACTGTGGACCAAAGAGGAAAAGAACCATGGGGACTGTTCTAGGGTGAAAGTGTAAAAGGCAGCATGTGTGATGGTATGGGGGTGTATTAGTGGTCAAGACATGTTCTAGGGTGAAAGTGTAAAAGGCAGCATGTGTGATGGTATGGGGGTGTATTAGTGGTCAAGACATGTTCTAGGGTGAAAGTGTAAAAGGCAGCATGTGTGATGGTATGGGGGTGTATTAGTGGTCAAGACATGTTCTAGGGTGAAAGTGTAGAAGGCAGCATGTGTGATGGTATGGGGGTGTATTAGTGGTCAAGACATGTTCTAGGGTGAAAGTGTAAGAGGCAGCATGTGTGATGGTATGGGGGTGTATTAGTGGTCAAGACATGTTCTAGGGTGAAAGTGTAAAAGGCAGCATGTGTGATGGTATGGGGGTGTATTAATGGTCAAGACATGTTCTAGGGTGAAAGTGTAGTAGGCAGCATGTGTGATGGTATGGGGGTGTATTAGTGGTCAAGACATGTTCTAGGGTGAAAGTGTAGAAGGCAGCATGTGTGATGGTATGGGGGTGTATTAGTGGTCAAGACATGTTCTAGGGTGAAAGTGTAGAAGGCAGCATGTGTGATGGTATGGGGGTGTATTAGTGGTCAAGACATGTTCTAGGGTGAAAGTGTAGAAGGCAGCATGTGTGATGGTATGGGGGTGTATTAGTGGTCAAGACATGTTCTAGGGTGAAAGTGTAGAAGGCAGCATGTGTGATGGTATGGGGGTGTATTAGTGGTCAAGACATGTTCTAGGGTGAAAGTGTAAAAGGCAGCATGTGTGATGGTATGGGGGTGTATTAGTGGTCAAGACATGTTCTAGGGTGAAAGTGTAGAAGGCAGCATGTGTGATGGTATGGGGGTGTATTAGTGGTCAAGACATGTTCTAGGGTGAAAGTGTAAAAGGCAGCATGTGTGATGGTATGGGGGTGTATTAGTGGTCAAGACATGTTCTAGGGTGAAAGTGTAAAAGGCAGCATGTGTGATGGTATGGGGGTGTATTAGTGGTCAAGACATGTTCTAGGGTGAAAGTGTAAAAGGCAGCATGTGTGATGGTATGGGGGTGTATTAGTGGCCAAGACATGTTCTAGGGTGAAAGTGTAAAAGGCAGCATGTGTGATGGTATGGGGGTGTATTAGTGGTCAAGACATGGGTAACTTACACATCTGTGAAGGCACCATTAATGCTGAAAGGTACATACAGCTTTTGGAGCAACATATGTTGCCATCCAAGCAACGTTGTCATGGACGCCCCTGCTTATTTCAGCAAGACAATGCCAAGCCAGGTGTTACAACAGCGTGGCTTCATAGTAAAAGAGTGTTGGTACTAGACTGGCCTGCTTGTAGTCCAGACTTGTCTCCCATTGAAAATGTGTGGTGCAATATGAAGGCTAAGATGGGGGCGGTAGCTCGGTTGGTAGAGTGGCCGTGCCAGCAACTTGAGGGTTCCAGGTTCGATCCCCGCTTCCGCCATCCTAGTCACTGCCGTTGTGTCCTTGGGCAAGACACTTTACTCACCTGCTCCCAGTGCCATCCACACTGGTTTAAATGTAACTTAGATATTGGGTTTCACTATGTAAAAGCGCTTTGAGTCACTAGAGAAAAGCGCTATATAAATATAATTCACTTCACTTCACTTAAAATATGAGAAGGGAGACTGTTGAACAACTTAAGCTGTACATCAAGCAAGAATGGGAAATAATTCCACTTCAAAAATGTGTCTCCTCACTTCCCAAACCTTTACTGAGTGTTGTTAAAAGGAAAGGCCATGTAACACAGTGGTAAAAATGCCTTTTTTGCCATCCAATTCTAACTTCATGATTATTTGCAAAAAAGAAGAAAGTTTCTGAGTGTGAACATGAAATATCTTGTCTTTGCAGTCTATTCAATTGAATATAAGTTGAAAAGGATTTGTTGTATTCTCTTTTTATTTACCATTTACACAACCTGACAACTTCACTGACTTTGTAGTTTGTACTATTACTACCATTACTAATACTATTATTACTACTACTACTTCTACTATTATTACTACTACTAATATTATCATTATTACTACTATTAGTATTACTACTAATACTATTTTTACTACTATTACTACCATTACTACTACTACTTTTACTTCTATTACTACCAATATTACTACTCCTACTTTTACCACTATTACTGCCATTATTACTACAAGTACTTCTATTACTACTACTACTACTTTTTTATGATAGCTACTACTATTACTACAATTATTACTACTACTGCTACTATCATTACTACTATTACTGCCATTATTACTATGATTACCACTACTTTTACAACTATTACTACCATTATTACTATTACTACTACTATCACTACTACTACTTGTACTACTACTACTACTACTTTTACCACTATTACTACCATTAATACTACTACTCGTAGTAGTACCTCTACTATTACAACTACTTTAACTACTATTATTACTACTATTACTACTACTATTTATACTACTACTATTACTACTACCAATTCCACATTATTACTACTATTACTGTCATTACTACTACTACGTTTACTACCATTACTACTAGTACTGCTACTATTACTGTCATTATTACTACTACTTTTACTACCATTACTTCTACTACTACTATTACTGCCATCATTACTACTATTATTACTACTGTGATTACTTCTACTTTTACTACTACTATTACTACCATTCTTACTACTGCTAGTACTACTGCTTTTATTACCACTATTACTATTACATCTACTGCTATTGTTCTCACTACTAGCACTTCTACTGCAAGTACTACTACTACTACTCAGGCTACTACTATTACTAGTTCTTGTATTAACGGTTGAGTGATGTTGTGTCAGACCCAAAGGATGCAGCACTTCTCAATCAATCAATCAATCAATCAATGTTTATTTATATAGCCCTAAATCATAAGTGTCTCAAAGGGCTGCACAAGCCACAACGACATCCGCGGTACAGAGTCGGATGCAAAGGACGTCGAGTGGGTCTAGCATAATATTGTGAAAGTCCAGTCCATAGTGGATCTAACATAATAGTGTGAGAGTCCAGTCCATAGTGGATCTAACATAATAGTGAGAGTCCAGTCCATAGTGGATCTAACATAATAGTGAGAGTCCAGTCCATAGTGGATCTAACATAATAGTGAGAGTCCAGTCCATAGTGGATCTAACATATTAGTGAGAGTCCAGTCCATAGTGGGGCCAGCAGGAGACCATCTCGAGCGGAGACGGGTCAGCAGCGCAGAGATGTCCCCAACCGATGCACAGGCGAGCGGTCCACCCCGGGTCCCGACTCTGGACAGCCAGCACTTCATCCATGGCCACAGGACCTGTGCCCCCCCCCCCTCCCCCCCTCCACAAGGGAGAGGGGGGCAGATGAGAAAAGAAAAGAAACGGCAGATCAACTGGTCTAAAAAGGGGGTCTATTTAAAGGCTAGAGTATACAAATTAGTTTTAAGATGGGACTTAAATGCTTCTACTGAGGTAGCATCTCTAACTGTTACCGGGAGGGCATTCCATAGTATTGGAGCCCGAATAAAAAACGCTCTATAGCCCGCAGACTTTTTTTGGGCTCTGGGAATCACTAATAAGCCGGAGTTCTTTGAAGGCAGATTTCTTGCCGGGACATATGGTACAATACAATCAGCAAGATAGGATGGAGCTTGACCGTGTAGTATTTTATACGTAAGTAGTAAAACCTTAAAGTCACATCTTAAGTGCACAGGAAGCCAGTGCAGGTGAGTCAGTATAGGTATACATATATACATATATATATATATATATATATATATATATATATATATATATATATATATATATATATATATATATATATATATATATATATATAAATAAAAGTATATACAGTATAGGCGTAATATGATCAAACTTTCTTGTTCTTGTCAAAAGTCTAGCAGCCGCATTTTATACCAACTGTAATCTTTTAATGCTAGACATAGGGAGGCCCGAAAATAATACGTTACAGTAATCGAGACGAGACGTAACGAACGCATGAATAATAATCTCAGCGTCACTAGTGGACAAAATGGAACAAATTTTAGCGATATTACAGAGATGAAAGAATGCCGTTTTAGTAACACTCTTAATGTGTGACTCAAACGAGAGAGTTGTTTTAGTAACACCCTTAAAGGCCTACTGAAACCGACTACTAGCGACCACGCAGTCTGATAGTTTATATATCAATGATGACATCTTAACATTGCAACACATGCCAATATGGCCGGGTTAACTTATAAAGTGACATTTTAAATTTCCCGGGAAATATCCGGCTGAAACGTCGCGGTATGATGACGTATGCGTGTGACGTAGTCAGTTTAACATAAGTTATGGTACTCCGTAGAATCCTATACAAAAAGCTCTGTTTTCATTTCATAATTCCACAGTATTCTGGACATCTTTTGCAATTTGTTTAATGAACAATGAAGGCTGCAAAGAAGAAAGTTGTATGTGGGATCGGTGTATTAGCAGCGGACTAGAGCAACACAACCAGGAGGACTTTGTTGGAGAGCAGACGCGCTAGCCGGCGACCTCACCTTGACTTCCTACGTCTCCGGGCCGCCAAACGCATCGGGTGAAGTCCTTCGTCCTTCCGTCGATCGCTGGAACGCAGGTGAGCACGGGTGTTGATGAGCAGATGAAGGCTGGCTGGCGTAGGTGGAGAGCTAATGTTTTTAGCATAGCTCAGTGAGGTCCGGTTGCTAAGTAGGCTTCAATGGCGTCGTTAGCACAGCATTGTTAACCTTCGCCAGCCTGGAAAGCATTAACCGTGTAGTTACATGTCCACGGTTTAATAGTATTGTTGATTTTCTATCTATCCTTCCAGTCAGGGGTTTATTTTTTTTGTTTCTATATGCAGTTAAAGCACGATGCTATCACGTTAGCTCGTAGCTAAAGCGTTTCGCCGATGTATTGTCGTGGAGATAAAAGGCACTGAATGTCCATTTGGCGTTCTGGACTCTCATTTTCAAGAGGATATAGTATCCCAGGTGCTTTCAAATACAAATCCGTGATCCACAATAGAAAAAGGAGAGAGTGTGGAATCCAATGAGCCAGCTTGTACCTAAGTTACGGTCAGAGCGAAAAAAGATATGTATTTCACTGCATTCTAGTCCTTCACTCTAACGTTCCTCGTCCATGAATCTTTCATCTTCGCTCAAATTAATGGGGTAATGGTCCGAATAGGTCTAGCTGCGTTGAAAAAATAGGAAAATATGAGGGAGTGAACAACTGACAACGTCACGCTACTTCCGGTAGGGGCAAGGTTTTTTTTTATCAGAGACCAAAAGTTGCGAACTTTATCGACGTATGTTCTGTACTAAATCCTTTCAGCAAAAATATGGCAATATCGCAAAATGATCAAGTATGACACATAGAATGGATCTGCTATTCCCGTTTAAATAAAAAAAAATCATTTCAGTAGGCCTTTAATGTGTGACTCAAACGAGAGAGTTGGGTGGAAGATAATACCCAGATTCTTTACCGAGTCGCCTTGTGTAATTGTTTGGTTGTCAAATGTTAAGGTGGTATTATTAAATAGATGTTGGTGTCTAGCAGGACCGATAATCAGCATTTCCGTTTTCTTAGCGTTGAGTTGCAAAAAGTTAGCGGACATCCATTGTTTAATTTCATTAAGACACGCCTCCAGCTGACTACAATCCGGCGTGTTGGTCAGCTTTAGGGGCATGTAGAGTTGAGTGTCATCAGCATAACAGTGAAAGCTAACACCGTACTTGCGTATGATGTCACCCAGCGGCAGCATGTAAATACTAAAGAGTGCAGGGCCAAGAACCGAACCCTGGGGAACTCCACACGTTACCTTAACATAGTCCGAGGTCACATTGTTATGGGAGACGCACTACATCCTGTCAGTAAGATAAGAGTTAAACCAAGACAAGGCTAAGTCTGACATACCAATACGTGTTTTGATACGCTCTAATAAAATATTATGATGGACGGTATGGAAAGCAGCGCTAAGATCAAGAAGCAGCAACATAGATGACGCATCAGAATCCATGGTTAGCAATAGATCATTAGTCATTTTTGCGAGGGCTGTCGCCGTAGAGTGATTTGCCCTGAAACTAGATTGAAAGGGTTCACAGAGATTGTTAGACACTAAGTGCTGCTGTGCAACAATCTTTTCGAGGATTTTCGAAATAAAGGGAAGGTGGGACACCGGCCAGTAGTTTACCATGAGGTCAGGATCGAGGTTAGGTCTTTTGAGCAGAGGATGAATAACCGCTTTTTTGAATGCTAGGGGAACAGTGCCAGAGGAAAGTGATACGTTTATAATATTTAGCACTGAGCTGCCACCTTAAAGTGGTAGAGGAGTTTGCGTGTCCCAATGATCCTAGGAGCTATGTTGTCTAGGGGCTTCTATGCCCCCTGGTAGGGTCTCCCAAGGCAAACTGGTCCTAGGTGAGGGATCAGACAAAGAGCAGCTCGAAGTCCTCTATGAAGAACACGAACAAAGGACCCAGATTTCCCTCGCCCGGACGCGGGTCACCGGGGCCCCCTATGGAGCCAGGCCCGGAGGTGGGGCACGATGGCGAGCGCCCGGCCTGTCCCCATGGGGCCCGGCCGGGCACAGCCCAAAGAAGCAACGTGGGTCCACCCTCCAATGGGCTCACCACCCATAGCAGGGGCCATAGATGTCGGGTGCAGTGTGAGCTGGGCGGCAGCCGAAGGCAGGGCACTTGGCGTTCCGATCCTCGGCTACATAAGCTAGTTCTTGGGACGTGGAACGTCACCTCGCTGGGGGGGAAGGAGCCTGAGCTAGTGCGTGAGGTGGAGAAGTTCCGGCTAGATGTAGTCGGACTCACTTTGACGCACAGCAAGGGCTCTGGAACCAGTTCTCTTGAGAGGGGCTGGACTCTCTTCCACTCTGGCGTTGCCAGTAGTGAGAGGCGATGGGCTGGGGTGGCAATTCTTGTTGCCCCCCGGCTCAAAGCCTGCACGTTGGAGTTCAACCCGGTGGACGAGAGGGTAGCTTCCCTCCGCCTTCGGGTGGGTTGACGGGTCCTGACTGTTGTTTGCGCTTACGCGCCAAACGGCAGCTCAGAGTACCCACCCTTTTTGGATTCGCTCGAGGGAGTACTGGAGAGTGCTCCCCCGGGTGATTCCCTCGTTCTACTGGGGGACTTCAACGCTCATGTTGGCAACGACAGTGAAACCTGGAGAGGCGTGATTGGGAAGAATGGCCGCCCGGATCTGAACCCGAGTGGTGTTTTGTTATTGGACTTTTGTGCTCGTCACGGATTGTCAATAACAAACACCATGTTGAAACATAAGGGTGTCCATATGTGGACTTGGCACCAGGACACCCTAGGCCGCAGTTCCATGATCGACTTTGTAGTTGTGTCATCGGATTTGCGGTCTCATGTTTTGGACACTCGGGTAAAGAGAGGGGCGGAGCTTTCTGCCGATCACCACCTGGTGGTGAGTTGGCTGCGATGGTAGGGGAGGATGCCGGACAGACCTGGCAGGCCCAAACGCATTGTGAAGGTTTGCTGGGAATGCCTAGCAGAGTCTCCTGTCAGAGAGAGTTTCAATTCCCACCTCCGGAAGAACTTTGAACATGTCACGAGGGAGGCGCTGGACATTGAGTCCGAGTGGACGATGTTCCGTACCTCTATTGTCGAGGCGGCCGATTGGAGCTGTGGCCGCAAGGTGGTTGGTGCCTGTCGTGGCGGTAATCCTAGAACTCGCTGGTGGACACCGGCGGTAAGGGATGCCGTCAAGCTGAAGAAAGAGTCCTATCGGGCTCTTTTGGCTCATAGGACTCCGGAGGCAGCAGACAGGTACCGACAGGCCAAGCGGTGTGCGGCTTCAGCGGTCGCGGAGGCAAAAACTCTGACATGGGAGGAGTTCGGGGAAGCCATGGAAAACGACTTCCGGACGGCTTCGAAGCGATTCTGGACCACCATCAGACCTATGGTCATGAGCTTTGGGTCATGACCGAAAGGACAAGATCACAGGTACAAGCGGCCGAAATGAGTTTCCTACGCCGGGTGACGGGGCTCTCCCTTAGAGATAGGGTGAGAAGCTCTGTCATCAGGGAGGAGCTCAAAGTAAAGCCGCTGCTCCTCCACATGAAGAGGAGCCAGATGAGGTGGTTCGGGCATCTGGTCAGGATGGCACCTGAACGCCTCCCTAGGGAGGTGTTTCGGGCACGTCCGACCGCTAGGAGGCCACGGGGAAGACCCAGGACACGTTGGGAAGACTATCTCTCCCGGCTGGCCTGGTAACGCCTCGGGATCCCCCGGGAGGAGCTGGACGAAGTGGCTGGGGAGAAAGAAGTCTGGGCTTCACTGCTTAGGCTGCTGTCCCCGCAACCCGACCTCGGATAAGCGGAAGAAGATGGATGGATGGATGGATGGATGGTCCTAATAATACAAAAAGCTCCTTGATAAGTTTCCCAGGAAGTGGGTCAAGTAAACATGTTGTTTGTTTTATCCCACTTACACGCCGTAATAATTCCTCTAATGTTATTTCATCAAAAAGAGAGACTATTTTGGAGGGCAATATTCGTCGTATATACAGTCGTATCTGTGTTAATATAACCCAGTTGTAGCTTTAACCTCCTTTCTAATGACTTCAATTTTCTTATTAAAGAAATTCATAAAGTCATCTGCCGAGTGGGTGGAGCTACTGGGAGGAGTCCCTTGTTGGGTTAGTGATGCTACTGTACTGAACAAAAATTTAGGATCATTTTTGATGATCCTAAATTTATTTAGCTTTAGCTAAGGTAAGCATGTGTTTATAAGTTATTAAACTATCACTCCATGCTTGATGGAAAACCTGAAGTTTAGTCGCGCGCCATTTGCGTTCCAGCTTTCTACATGATAATTTATGAGCTCTAGTTTCTTCTGTAAACCATGGGGTACGCCTTTTAAGGGCCCTTTTTAGCTTTAGTGGCGCTATACTATCAATGGTTTTGCGCAGGGCGTCGTTAAAGTTGTTAGTGAGGTTATCAATAGAGCCCACATAATTTGGGAATGGTGCCATTACCGAAGGCAGTAGGCCAGCAACAGTCATCGTTGTGACAGCATTAATGTTGCGGCTGCTATAGCAGTTGTTATTATTATTATTATTATTAGCTTGTTGACAATGAGTCAGAACTTCGAATTTTTAAGGTAATGATCGGACATTACTTTAGTACACGGGAGTATCATAACTTTGGAAGTGGTGACGCCCCTGACAAGCACTAGATCTATCGTATTACCGTTGCGATGCGTGGGTTCATTTATTATTTGTGTAAGACCACAGCTATCAATTATAGTCTGGAGCGCCATGCACAGAGGGTCCGATGGGGTATTCATATGGATATTAAGGTCCCCCATTATGATTATATTGTCGGCGTGCGTCACTAGATCAGCAACGAACTCTGAGAATTCACTGATAAAGTCCGAATAGGGCCCTGGGGGGCGGTAGATAACAGCCAGGTAGAGAGGCAGCGGTGTGACAGACCTCATAGTAAGCACCTCAAATAATTTATATTTATTAATTAGGTTAGGGGTAAAGTTAAAATTTTAATTGTATATTAGTGCGACCCACCCACCCCTTTTAAGGGGACGGGCAATATGTGCATTCATATAGTTAGGAGGAGATGCCTCATTCAGCGCAAAAAAATCGTCTGGTTTGAGCAAGGTCTCGGCGAGACCAACGACGTTAAGATTGTTGTCTCTAATGACCTCATTAACTAATAACGTTTTGGAAGACAATGATCTTATGTTTAAAAAGACCATATTATAGGTAGTGGGCTGTTTTGAGGAGTTTTTGTTGAAAGTATCCATAGTAGCAATATTAATAACGTTGCGTTTATTATGCGTAGTGCACTTTAAATAATTTCGACCATATCTAGGAATTGATATGACGGGAATTTTCAGATTGTTTGCTTGATGCTGCGATAAACTGAACGCATCATAATTTGCCACCTCAGTAGAATGCATGTCTACCTCTGACACAGTCACTACAGAAAAAACATGTGAGTTGTGTATTATTCTAAGATAATTGCTATGTGTGCAGGGATTATCCAGCCTGGCGCGGGCTAGTTCTAGCTTAACTGACTCCTCAACCGGAATAACAGACTCTGTAATTGCCTGTGACCGGGCTTGTTCTAGTGTAGTTAGTCAAGTGTGACTCAAACAGAAATCTATGTTGCTAGTCAGGATGATGGCGCCTTCCTGGTTAGGGTGAAGGCCGTCTCTCATCAGCAAGCCTGGTTTGCCCCAGAAAGAGGGCCAATTATCAATAAACGTTAGTCCCTGTTGTCTACAGAAGCTAGCCAGCTACTTGTTAAGCGAGACTAATCTGCTATATCTCTCATCATTGCCTCTCGCAGGCAGGGGGCCAGAGACAATTACTCGATGCCTGGACATCTTTCTAGCGAGATCACAAAATGTAATGGTAAATGGGTTGTACTTGTATAGCGCTTTTCTACCTTTTTTTTTAAGGAACTCAAAGCGCTTTGACACTATTTCCACATTCATCCATTCACACACTGATGGCGGGAGCTGCCATGCAAGGCGCTAACCATAACCCATCAGGAGCAAGGGTGAAGTGTCTTGCTCAAGGACACAACGGACGTGACTAGGATGGTAGAAGGTGGGGATTGAACCAGTAACCCTCAGATTGCTGGCACGGCCACTCTCCCAACTTCGCCACGCCGTCCCCGGCCCTGGCTGTGTTTCTCTTAGTAATCTGACTGTCTCATCCTAGTGTCATTGGAGTCAACGTATACAACTATGTTCGCATAACTAGTGGTGCGATTAGCCTGTCGTACGTGTTTACTAGGCCTGTTGCGAGTTAGCTCCCTAAGATTAGCTTCAATGTCAGGTGTTCTGGCCCCGGGAATACACTTAATTGTGGCTGGTTTGCTAAGCTTTATGTTTCGGGTGATGGAGTCCCCTATGACTAAGGTGTAAAGGGCTAAATCTATTATGCGTCTCAACCGGTTCACCGTAGTTTATAGGCCGTTTAGGACTGCTATAAACTGGGCTAGTTAGCTCGCTACAGCTAACGCTAGCAGATGTGTCCGCAACATCTAAAGTTACGAGATTACTCTGCTCTAACTGGTGGACACGGCCCTCTAGCAGAGCCAGCCTATCCATGAGTATGGTGCACGAAGCGCAGGAAGCCATACTCACGGTATTTTCTGTCACCGAGTGAAGTTCCTGCTGTCTTCCGGGAAGTGGTTGCGATGTGTGGGGAGTAGATTCCTTCTTTCTCCGCGCTAGCTTCGTTAGCTTAGCAGCTAGCTAGTGTCAGCCATGATCCTTGGTCCACTTCCGCCAAACACTCTGCTCCCGCAACCTTCTCTTCTACTACTCCTCGTGCAAGTACTACTACTCAGTCTACTAATACTAGTCCTTGTATTAACGGTTGAGTGATGTTGTGTCAGACCCAAAGGATGCAGCGAGACCTTCTGGCCGAGCACAAGCTGAGCCAGCAGGAGTTTGATGAGAAGAGCAGGAGGTTGCAGCTGGAGTGCGACCACCGGGTGGCGCTGGAGAAAGACAAAGTGCGACTGATGGAGGACGAGCGAGCACGGCTCCTCAGGCAGGTAGGCCACGCCTCCAACATGTCCGCCAGATGAAGTAGTGAACACCAGTGTGTGGCAGTTGTCAGACGCAGAGAACCGCATCAGACTTCAGGAGAAAGAGTTCCAAAAGTACAAAGAACAACAAAACGTCCGACCCGAAGTACGTCTGCAGTCTGAGATCAACATCCTGACTCTGGAGAAGGTAAAGTACGGAAGTACACCTTCTTGCAGAAGCAACATATCACAGTGTCACCATGTTGTACCAAAGTACACCTTCTTGCAGAAGCAACATATCACAGTGTCACCATGTTGTACCAAAGTACACCTTCTTGCAGAAGCAACATATCACAGTGTCACCATGTTGTACCAAAGTACACCTTCTTGCAGAAGCAACATATCACAGTGTTACCATGTTGTACCAAAGTACACCTTCTTGCAGAAGCAACATATCACAGTGTCACCATGTTGTACCAAAGTACACCTTCTTGCAGAAGCAACATATCACAGTGTCACCATGTTGTACCAAAGTACACCTTCTTGCAGAAGCAACATATCACAGTGTCACCATGTTGTACCAAAGTACACCTTCTTGCAGAAGCAACATATCACAATGTCACCATGTTGTACCAAAGTACACCTTCTTGCAGAAGCAACATATCACAGTGTCACCATGTTGTACCAAAGTACACCTTCTTGCAGAAGCAACATATCACAGTGTCACCATGTTGTACCAAAGTACACCTTCTTGCAGAAGCAACATATCACAGTGTCACCATGTTGTACCAAAGTACACCTTCTTGCAGAAGCAACATATCACAGTGTCACCATGTTGTACCAAAGTACACCTTCTTGCAGAAGCAACATATCACAGTGTCACCATGTTGTACCAAAGTACACCTTCTTGCAGAAGCAACATATCACAGTGTCACCATGTTGTACCAAAGTACACCTTCTTGCAGAAGCAACATATCACAGTGTTACCATGTTGTACCAAAGTACACCTTCTTGCAGAAGCAACATATCACAATGTCACCATGTTGTACCAAAGTACACCTTCTTGCAGAAGCAACATATCACAGTGTCACCATGTTGTACCAAAGTACACCTTCTTGCAGAAGCAACATATCACAATGTCACCATGTTGTACCAAAGTACACCTTCTTGCAGAAGCAACATATCACAGTGTCACCATGTTGTACCAAAGTACACCTTCTTGCAGAAGCAACATATCACAATGTCACCATGTTGTACCAAAGTACACCTTCTTGCAGAAGCAACATATCACAATGTCACCATGTTGTACCAAAGTACACCTTCTTGCAGAAGCAACATATCACAGTGTCACCATGTTGTACCAAAGTACACCTTCTTGCAGAAGCAACATATCACAATGTCACCATGTTGTACCAAAGTACACCTTCTTGCAGAAGCAACATATCACAATGTCACCATGTTGTACCAAAGTACACCTTCTTGCAGAAGCAACATATCACAGTGTCACCATGTTGTACCAAAGTACACCTTCTTGCAGAAGCAACATATCACAGTGTCACCATGTTGTACCAAAGTACACCTTCTTGCAGAAGCAACATATCACAGTGTCACCATGTTGTACCAAAGTACACCTTCTTGCAGAAGCAACATATCACAGTGTCACCATGTTGTACCAAAGTACACCTTCTTGCAGAAGCAACATATCAATGTCACCATGTTGTACCAAAGTACACCTTCTTGCAGAAGCAACATATCACAATGTCACCATGTTGTACCAAAGTACACCTTCTTGCAGAAGCAACATATCACAGTGTCACCATGTTGTACCAAAGTACACCTTCTTGCAGAAGCAACATATCACAGTGTCACCATGTTGTACCAAAGTACACCTTCTTGCAGAAGCAACATATCACAGTGTCACCATGTTGTACCAAAGTACACCTTCTTGCAGAAGCAACATATCACAGTGTCACCATGTTGTACCAAAGTACACCTTCTTGCAGAAGCAACATATCACAGTGTCACCATGTTGTACCAAAGTACACCTTCTTGCAGAAGCAACATATCACAGTGTCACCATGTTGTACCAAAGTACACCTTCTTGCAGAAGCAACATATCACAGTGTCACCATGTTGTACCAAAGTACACCTTCTTGCAGAAGCAACATATCACAATGTCACCATGTTGTACCAAAGTACACCTTCTTGCAGAAGCAACATATCACTGTGTCACCATGTTGTACCAAAGTACACCTTCTTGCAGAAGCAACATATCACAGTGTCACCATGTTGTACCAAAGTACACCTTCTTGCAGAAGCAACATATCACAGTGTCACCATGTTGTACCAAAGTACACCTTCTTGCAGAAGCAACATATCAATGTCACCATGTTGTACCAAAGTACACCTTCTTGCAGAAGCAACATATCACAGTGTCACCATGTTGTACCAAAGTACACCTTCTTGCAGAAGCAACATATCACAATGTCACCATGTTGTACCAAAGTACACCTTCTTGCAGAAGCAACATATCACAGTGTCACCATGTTGTACCAAAGTACACCTTCTTGCAGAAGCAACATATCACAGTGTCACCATGTTGTACCAAAGTACACCTTCTTGCAGAAGCAACATATCACAATGTCACCATGTTGTACCAAAGTACACCTTCTTGCAGAAGCAACATATCACAGTGTCACCATGTTGTTGAAGGTGGAGTTGGAGAGGAAGTTGGAGTCCACCACCAAGTCCAAACTTCACTACAAGCAGCAGTGGGGCCGCGCCCTCAAAGAACTTGCACGCTTTAAAGAGGTACTTACTCTAATACTACTACTCACTACTTCTATGTACAACTTGACTTACCTTCTTTGTCCTCGCTATGCAGTATTACTTTGCTACTAGGTGTGTAACCATCTATTCATGTATATTACTAAGATTCAACTAAAACTCTCCCATTTTTCATGAGTTGAACTCTAAAACTTGTACTAGATACACCAAAGACCTTTTCTTCTCAAATATTGTTCACAAATCTGTGTTAGTGAGCATTTCTTCTTAGCCAAGATAATCCCTCCCACCTCCCAGGTGTGGCATATCAAGATGCTGATTAAGCAGCAGGATTAGGCTGCCACAATAAAAGGCCACTCTGAAATGTGCAGTTGTATTACAAGTTTTGAGGGAGTGTGCGGTTGACACGCAGACTGAAGGAATTTCCACCAGAGCTGTTGCCCGTGAATTTAATGTTCATTTCTCTACCATAAGATGTCTCTGAATGCGTTTCAGACAATTTGGCAGTACATCCAACTGGCCTCACAACCGCAAACCATGTGTTATCACACCAGCCCAGGACCTCCACACCTCCATGATCGTCTGAGAGAAGTGGGTAGGAGTGAGGTGTGATCTGGGGTATGGTCAGGTGTATGGTATGGTATGGTCAGGTGTATGTTATGGTACGGTCAGGTATATGTTATGGTATGGTCAGGTGTATGGTATGGTATGGTCAGGTGTATGTTATGCTACGGTCAGGTGTATGTTATGGTACGGTCGGGTGTATGTTATGGTACGGTCAGGTATATGTTATGGTACGGTCAGGTGTATGTTATGGTATAGTCAGGTGTATGTTATGGTACGGTCAGGTGTATGTTATGGTACGGTCAGGTATATGTTATGGTACGGTCAGGTGTATGTTATGGTATGGTCAGGTGTATGTTATGGTACGGTCAGGTGTATGTTATGGTATGGTCAGGTGTATGTTATGGTATGGTCAGGTGTATGTTATGGTACGGTCAGGTGTATGTTATGGTATGGTCAGGCCTATATTATGGTATGGTCAGGTGTATGTTATGGTACGGTCAGGTGTATGTTATGGTATGGTCAGGTGTATGTTATGGTACGGTCAGGTGTATGTTATGGTATGGTCAGGCCTATATTATGGTATGGTCAGGTGTATGTTATGGTACGGTCAGGTGTATGTTATGGTACGGTCAGGTGTATGTTATGGTACGGTCAGGTATATGTTATGGTACGGTCAGGTGTATGTTATGGTATGGTCAGGTGTGTATTATGGTACGGTCAGGTGTATGTTATGGTACGGTCAGGTGTATGTTATGGTATGGTCAGGTGTATGTTATGGTACGGTCAGGTGTATGTTATGGTATGGTCAGGTGTATGTTATGGTATGGTCAGGTGTATGTTATGGTACGGTCAGGTGTATGGTAAGGTATGGTCAGGTGTATGTTATGGTACGGTCAGGTGTATGTTATGGTATGGTCAGGTGTATGTTATGGTACGGTCAGGTGTATGTTATGGTATGGTCAGGTGTATGTTATGGTACGGTCAGGTGTATGTTATGGTATGGTCAGGTGTATGTTATGGTACGGTCAGGTGTATGTTATGGTACGGTCAGGTGTATGTTATGGTACGGTCAGGGTTAGGTACCGTATTTTTCGGAGCATAAGTCGCTCCGGAGTATAAGTCGCACCAGCCAAAAATGCATAATAAAGAAGGACAAAAACATATATAAGTGGCACTGGAGTATAAGTGGCAGTTTTGGGTAAATGTATTTGCTAAAAGCCAACAGCAAGAATAGACATTTGAAAGGCAATTTAAAATGTCTAAAGAATAGTGAACAACAGGCTGAATAAGTGTACGTTATATGAGGCATAAATAACCAACTGCTATGTTAACCTCACATATTATGGTAAGAGTCATTCAAATAACTATAACATATAGAACATGCTATACCTTTACCAAACTATCTGTCACTCCTAATCGCTAAATCCCATGAAATCTTCCTCCCCGGTGTGGCTCCTGGTATGTCCTTCTTTCTGCTGCTCCATCACCGTTTTCTGCTGCATATTTCACTACATCCATCTTGTAACCTGCAGTATATCATTTCCTTTTGCCTGCCATTTTAGTTTAGTCCTTCTCAGTTTTTATAAGTTACTGCCAATGTTGATGTGATCCATTTTAATAGCTCCGGCAGTAGCATTTAGCATATAGCAGTTAGCATTCCATGACCCACAATGCATTTCTGCCATGACCCGCCCCCGCCAAATTCTTATTGGTTGACCTTCTTATTCTTATATGTGATGACCTCACACTATACAGTGTGTGCTACCAAGTATGATGTCATCACATGACATCATACTTGGTAGCACACACTGTATAGTGTGAGGTCGTCACATGACATCATACTTGGTAGCACACACTGTATAGTGTGAGGTCGTCACATGACATCATACTTGGTAGCACACACTGTATAGTGTGAGGTCGTCACATGACATCATACTTGGTAGCACACACTGTATAGTGTGAGGTCGTCACATGACATCATACTTGGTAGCACACACTGTATAGTGTGAGGTGGTCACATGACATCATACTTGGTAGCACACACTGTATAGTGTGAGGTGGTCACATGACATCATACTTGGTAGCACACACTGTATAGTGTGAGGTCGTCACATGACATCATACTTGGCAGCACACACTGTATAGTGTGAGGTCGTCACATGACATCATACTTGGCAGCACACACTGTATAGTGTGAGGTCGTCACATGACATCATACTTGGTAGCACACACTGTATAGTGTGAGGTCGTCACATGACATCATACTTGGTAGCACACACTGTATAGTGTGAGGTCGTCACATGACATCATACTTGGTAGCACACACTGTATAGTGTGAGGTCGTCACATGACATCATACTTGGTAGCACACACTGTATAGTGTGAGGTCGTCACATGACATCATACTTGGTAGCACACACTGTATAGTGTGAGGTCGTCACATGACATCATACTTGGTAGCACACACTGTATAGTGTGAGGTGGTCACATGACATCATACTTGGTAGCACACACTGTATAGTGTGAGGTTGTCACATGACATCATACTTGGTAGCACACACTGTATAGTGTGAGGTCGTCACATAACATCATACTTGGTAGCACACACTGTATAGTGTGAGGTCGTCACATGACATCATACTTGGTAGCACACACTGTATAGTGTGAGGTGGTCACATGACATCATACTTGGTAGCACACACTGTATAGTGTGAGGTGGTCACATGACATCATACTTGGTAGCACACACTGTATAGTGTGAGGTCATCACATGACATCATACTTGGTAGCACACACTGTATAGTGTGAGGTCATCACATGACATCATACTTGGTAGCACACACTGTATAGTGTGAGGTCATCACATGACATCATACTTGGTAGCACACACTGTATAGTGTGAGGTCGTCACATGACATCATACTTGGTAGCACACACTGTATAGTGTGAGGTCATCACATGACATCATACTTGGTAGCACACACTGTATAGTGTGAGGTCGTCACATAACATCATACTTGGTAGCACACACTGTATAGTGTGAGGTCATCACATGACATCATACTTGGTAGCACACACTGTATAGTGTGAGGTCGTCACATGACATCATACTTGGTAGCACACACTGTATAGTGTGAGGTCATCACATGACATCATACTTGGTAGCACACACTGTATAGTGTGAGGTCATCACATGACATCATACTTGGTAGCACACACTGTATAGTGTGAGGTCGTCACATGACATCATACTTGGTAGCACACACTGTATAGTGTGAGGTCATCACATGACATCATACTTGGTAGCACACACTGTATAGTGTGAGGTCGTCACATAACATCATACTTGGTAGCACACACTGTATAGTGTGAGGTCATCACATGACATCAGTGTTGTTGCAGCAGCAATGAGCCACATGGTGCTGGCTGATCAGTGTGAGTGTGAGTGTGCACGGGATCTGTGTGAGTGTGCACGGGATCTGTGTGAGTGTGCACGGGATCTGTGTGAGTGTGCACGGGATCTGTGTGAGTGTGCACGTGAATCCCGGCTGTTGTCCACGTGCACTTTGCCGTCCTGGCCCTGAACAAGTGTTGATGGACACTCGTTGATGTTTGGTGTGACTGACAGAAATATGACTTACTTTTCTGTCAAAGTAAAAAAAACATCAATCACGGGCCTAACAGGAAGCCCCGCCCACTGTGTGTGTGTGCAGCGGGAGCAGGAGAACGCCATGACGCGTCTGCAGAAGCGTCAGGCGGAGCTGGACGGCATGACGCTGCGTTTGCTAGCAACAGAGGAGAAGGAGGCGGTCCGACAGGACAGACAGGAACTGGGGGACATCAGGAACCAAGTCAACAGGTGAGTGCTAGCTTTAGCATCTTAGCTCGCTCACCTCACCCCCGGACTTTTCCACCTCCACAGGTTCAAGCAACAGGGGGACGGCTTAGACCCCGCCCCTTCCGTGACCGGACCCGCCCCCAAGCTGAGCCAGAGCGCCGACGAGCACCTGAGACGCCTGCTGGAGGAACGAGACACGCTGCTGAGGACGGGTGTGTACACGCACGACGACCGCATCATCACCCAGCTCAACCACCAGATCCAGGACGCCATGATGGACACCACCTGACGGCCAATCAGGTTATAGGGTGTGTACACGCACGATGACCTCATCATCACCCAGCTCAACCACCAGATCCAGGACGCCATGATGGACACCACCTGACGGCCAATCAGGTTATAGGGTGTGTACACGCATGATGACCTCATCATCACCCAGCTCAACCACCAGATCCAGGACGCCATGATGGACACCACCTGACGGCCAATCAGGTTATAGGGTGTGTACACGCACGATGACCTCATCATCACCCAGCTCAACCACCAGATCCAGGACGCCATGATGGACACCACCTGACGGCCAATCAGGTTATAGGGTGTGTACACGCACGATGACCTCATTATCGCCCAGCTCAACCACCAGATCCAGGACGCCATGATGGACACCACCTGACGGCCAATCAGGTTATAGGGTGTGTACACGCACGACGACCGCATCATCACCCAGCTCAACCACCAGATCCAGGACGCCATGATGGACACCACCTGACGGCCAATCAGGTTATAGGGTGTGTACACGCACGATGACCTCATTATCGCCCAGCTCAACCACCAGATCCAGGACGCCATGATGGACACCACCTGACGGCCAATCAGGTTATAGGGTGTGTACACGCACGATGACCTCATCATCACCCAGCTCAACCACCAGATCCAGGACGCCATGATGGACACCACCTGACGGCCAATCAGGTTATAGGGTGTGTACACGCATGACGACCTCATCATCACCCAGCTCAACCACCAGATCCAGGACGCCATGATGGACACCACCTGACGGCCAATCAGGTTATAGGGTGTGTACACGCACGACGACCGCATCATCACCCAGCTCAACCACCAGATCCAGGACGCCATGATGGACACCACCTGACGGCCAATCAGGTTATAGGGTGTGTACACGCACGATGACCTCATTATCGCCCAGCTCAACCACCAGATCCAGGACGCCATGATGGACACCACCTGACGGCCAATCAGGTTATAGGGTGTGTACACGCACGATGACCTCATCATCACCCAGCTCAACCACCAGATCCAGGACGCCATGATGGACACCACCTGACGGCCAATCAGGTTATAGGGTGTGTACACGCATGATGACCTCATCATCACCCAGCTCAACCACCAGATCCAGGACGCCATGATGGACACCACCTGACGGCCAATCAGGTTATAGGGTGTGTACACGCACGACGACCGCATCATCACCCAGCTCAACCACCAGATCCAGGACGCCATGATGGACACCACCTGACGGCCAATCAGGTTATAGGGTGTGTACACGCACGATGACCTCATTATCGCCCAGCTCAACCACCAGATCCAGGACGCCATGAAGGACACCACCTGACGGCCAATCAGGTTATAGGGTGTGTACACGCACGATGACCTCATTATCGCCCAGCTCAACCACCAGATCCAGGACGCCATGATGGACACCACCTGACGGCCAATCAGGTTATAGGGTGTGTACACGCACGATGACCGCATCATCACCCAGCTCAACCACCAGATCCAGGACGCCATGATGGACACCACCTGACGGCCAATCAGGTTATAGGGTGTGTACACGCACGACGACCGCATCATCACCCAGCTCAACCACCAGATCCAGGACGCCATGATGGACACCACCTGACGGCCAATCAGGTTATAGGGTGTGTACACGCACGATGACCTCATCATCACCCAGCTCAACCACCAGATCCAGGACGCCATGATGGACACCACCTGACGGCCAATCAGGTTATAGGGTGTGTACACGCACGATGACCTCATCATCACCCAGCTCAACCACCAGATCCAGGACGCCATGATGGACACCACCTGACGGCCAATCAGGTTATAGGGTGTGTACACGCACGACGACCTCATCATCACCCAGCTCAACCACCAGATCCAGGACGCCATGATGGACACCACCTGACGGCCAATCAGGTTAGGACGTGAACAGACATGTTTGTTAGCACTTTAGCAACTATGTTAGCTACATGAGGCTGAGACAAAACCACCATCTTTCTTAGACTCTTGATATTTATTTATTTCTTTATCCTGGTATGCATCACACCAGTCATAATAACAATTATCATTCTTGTGTGTTTTCTAATAAAATGTCAGCTTTTCTTCACGTTTTATTGTCAACTCATGCAAACGTGAGCATCAACGTCCCGTCAAGTAAACAGGAAGTGGGTAAAAACGTCAACACAAACACGTTACCATGACTTCAAGCTAAAAGTGACTTATTTTTTTTGCGTCATTAAAGCTTTTTTTTTAATGTCCAGGCACAAAAACGTCAACTTTGGTGTGTGCTTGTTGTGGTGTGGGTGACGCCAAAGTGCAACAACATCAATATTCATTTGGTCAATCAAGCTCCGCCCCCTGCATGGGCGTGTTTGCTTTGGTCTCCGCCTCCAGCGCTTTTTGGTATTGAGAGTTTTCTTTGGAGGTAAAAGCTGCAGCGTTCAAACAATCTTTGGTTTGAGAGGAGGCCTCACTTTGCCAGTTTCTTTTGGCCGCCACAAGAGGGCGGCGATGAAGCAGAAAGGTTTGGCTTCTCCCTCAGACTTTGGCACAACTTTGGTCCGTTGGTCAGGAAGCACCGGGCGGGATAGAAAAGCAAAGATGGCGCCGAGGAGAATCAAGGAAGAAAAAGGAAGCTCTCGTGTTTGTCAAACGGCCGCCATCTTTGACTTCTAGTCCACCTCGATGGACTCGCCGCCTTCGCTTGACGGCTTGCACTCGTTTGGAAGTCGCTGGTGGCGGCTGAGCTGCGTGGCCTGCGTGAAGCTGCGATCACACCGCTCGCACCTGACACACACACACACACACACACACACACACACACACACACACACACACACACACACCTTTTCAACACTGACATTTCAACACTGACTTTTCAACACTGACTTTTCAACACTGACTTTTTACCATTGACTCTTTAACACTGACTTTTCAACACTGACATTTCAACACTGACTTTTTAACACTGACTTTTCGACACTGACTTTTCAACACTGACTTTTCGACACTGACTTTTCAACACTGACTTTTTAACACTGACTTTTCGACACTGACTTTTTAACACTGACTTTTCAACACTGACTTTTCGACACTGACTTTTCAACACTGACTTTTTAACACTGACTTTTCAACACTGACATTTCAACACTGACTTTTCAACACTGACTTTTTAACACTGACTTTTCAACACTGACTTTTTAACACTGACTTTTCAACACTGACATTTCAACACTGACTTTTTAACACTGACTTTTCAACACTGACTTTTTACCATTGACTCTTTAACACTGACTTTTCAACACTGACATTTCAACACTGACTTTTTAACACTGACTTTTCGACACTGACTTTTCAACACTGACTTTTCGACACTGACTTTTCAACACTGACTTTTTAACACTGACTTTTCGACACTGACTTTTTAACACTGACTTTTCAACACTGACTTTTCGACACTGACTTTTCAACACTGACTTTTTAACACTGACTTTTCAACACTGACATTTCAACACTGACTTTTCAACACTGACTTTTTAACACTGACTTTTCAACACTGACTTTTTAACACTGACTTTTCAACACTGACATTTCAACACTGACTTTTCAACACTGACTTTTCAACACTGACATTTCAACACTGACTTTTCAACACTGACTTTTTAACACTGACTTTTCAACACTGACATTTCAACACTGACTTTTCAACACTGACTTTTTAACACTGACGTTTCGACACTGACTTTTCAACACTGACTTTTTAACACTGACTTTTCAATACTGACTTTTTGACACTGACTTTTTAACACTGACGTTTCAACACTGACTTTTCAACACTGACTTTTCAACACTGACTTTTTAACACTGACTTTTCGACACTGACTTTTTAACACTGACTTTTCAACACTGACTTTTCGACACTGACTTTTCAACACTGACTTTTTAACACTGACTTTTCAACACTGACATTTCAACACTGACTTTTCAACACTGACTTTTCAACACTGACTTTTCGACACTGACTTTTCAACACTGACTTTTTAACACTGACGTTTCGACACTGACTTTTCAACACTGACTTTTTAACACTGACTTTTCAATACTGACTTTTTGACACTGACTTTTTAACACTGACGTTTCAACACTGACTTTTCAACACTGACTTTTTACCATTGACTCTTTAACACTGACGTTTCAACTGACTTTTTAACACTGACTTTTCAACACTGACGTTTCAACACTGACTTTTCGACACTGACTTTTCAACACTGACTTTTCGACACTGACTTTTTACCATTGACTCTTTAACACTGACGTTTCAACTGACTTTTCGACACTGACTTTTCAACACTGACTTTTCGACACTGACTTTTCGACACTGACTTTTCAACACTGACTTTTCAACACTGACTTTTTACCATTGACTCTTTAACACTGACGTTTCAACTGACTTTTCGACACTGACTTTTCAACACTGACTTTTCGACACTGACTTTTCAACACTGACTTTTTAACACTGACTTTTCGACACTGACTTTTTAACACTGACTTTTCAACACTGACTTTTCGACACTGACTTTTCAACACTGACTTTTTAACACTGACTTTTCAACACTGACTTTTCGACACTGACTTTTCAACACTGACTTTTTAACACTGACTTTTCAACACTGACTTTTCGACACTGACTTTTCAACACTGACTTTTTAACACTGACATTTCAACACTGACTTTTCGACACTGACTTTTCAACACTGACTTTTTAACACTGACGTTTCGACACTGACTTTTCAACACTGACTTTTTAACACTGACTTTTCAATACTGACTTTTTGACACTGACTTTTTAACACTGACGTTTCAACACTGACTTTTCAACACTGACTTTTTACCATTGACTCTTTAACACTGACGTTTCAACTGACTTTTTAACACTGACTTTTCAACACTGACGTTTCAACACTGACTTTTCGACACTGACTTTTTGACACTGACTTTTCAACACTGACTTTTCAACACTGACTTTTCAACACTGACTTTTTACCATTGACTCTTTAACACTGACTTTTCAACTGACTTTTTAACACTGACTTTTCAACACTGACGTTTCAACATTGACTTTTCAACACTGACTTTTTACCATTGACTCTTTAACACTGACTTTTCAATTGACTTTTTAACACTGACTTTTCAACACTGACTTTTCGACACTGACTTTTTAACACTGACTTTTCAACACTGACTTTTCAACACTGACTTTTCAACACTGACTTTTCAACAGGCATTTTGCTAAGATATGACTATTAATGAAATTGTCCGCATGATTAGACTTGAGTGAGAGAAGTGATTGACAGGTGTCAAAGAGTACTCACTGGTACTTACTTGAAGGGCTTCTCTCCCGTGTGCGTGCGGATGTGGTTGTTGAGGGTGGTGGCGCCGGCGAAGGCGCGGCCGCAGTACCCGCACTTAAAGGGCCGGTCGCTGGAGTGCGTCACCACGTGGTTCCTCAACTCTGAGGGCTGGGAGAAGGAGAGCGAGCAATGGCCGCACTGGTAGGGCCTGAAACACACCAGCACACCTGTCACCTGAGGGGGCGGAGCTACTTCTTGATGGACGCTCAAAGCAGACCACGCATTTGGACTTTGTGTTGACATGATTGCATCATCTCTGTGTGTCTTTATTCACCATGACTATCTGTGTCTTTATTCACCATGACTATCTGTGTGTCTTTATTCACCATGACTATCTGTGTCTTTATTCACCATGACTATCTGTGTGTCTTTATTCACCATGACTATCTGTGTGTCTTTATTCACCATGACCATCTGTGTCTTTATTCACCATGACTATCTGTGTCTTTATTCACCATGACTATCTGTGTCTTTATTCACCATGACTATCTGTGTGTCTTTATTCACCATGACTATCTGTGTCTTTATTCACCATGACTATCTGTGTCTTTATTCACCATGACTATCTGTGTGTCTTTATTCACCATGACTATCTGTGTGTCTTTATTCACCATGACTATCTGTGTCTTTATTCACCATGACTATCTGTGTGTCTTTATTCACCATGACTATCTGTGTCTTTATTCACCATGACTATCTGTGTCTTTATTCACCATGACTATCTGTGTCTTTATTCACCATGACCATCTTTGTCTTTATTCACCATGACTATCTGTGTGTCTTTATTCACGATGACTATCTGTGTGTCTTTATTCACCATGACTATCTGTGTGTCTTTATTCACCATGACCATCTGTGTGTCTTTATTCACCATGACTATCTGTGTGTCTTTATTCACCATGACTATCTGTGTGTCTTTATTCACCATGACTATCTGTGTGTCTTTATTCACCATGACCATCTGTGTGTCTTTATTCACCATGACTATCTGTGTGTCTTTATTCACCATGACCATCTGTGTGTCTTTATTCACCATGACTATCTGTGTGTCTTTATTCACCATGACTATCTGTGTGTCTTTATTCACCATGACTATCTGTGTGTCTTTATTCACCATGACCATCTGTGTGTCTTTATTCACCATGACTATCTGTGTGTCTTTATTCACCATGACCATCTGTGTGTCTTTATTCATGATGACTATCGATGTCTTTATTCACCATGACCATCTGTGTGTCTTTATTCACCATAACTATCGGTGTCTTTATTCACCATGACCATCTCTGTGTCTTTATTCACGATGACTATCTGTGTGTCTTTATTCACGATGACTATCTGTGTGTCTTTATTCACCATGACTATCTGTGTGTCTTTATTCACCATGACTGTGTGTCTTTATTCATGATGACTATCTTTGTGTCTTTATTCACGATGACTATCTGTGTTTTTATTCACCATGACTATCTGTGTGTCTTTATTCACGATGACTATCTTTGTATCTTTATTCACCATGACTATCTGTCTTTATTCACCATGACTATGTGTGTATTTATTCACGATTACTATTTGTGTCTTTATTCACAATGACTATCTTTATCTTTATTCATGATGACTATCTTTGTGTCTTTATTCACGATGACTATCTGTGTGTCTTTATTCACGAGGACTGTGTGTCTTTATTCATGATGACTATCATTGTGTCTTTATTCACCATGACTATCTGTGTCTTTATTCACGATGACTATCTGTGTCTTTATTCACAATGACTATCTGTCTTTATTCCCCATGACTATCTGTGTGTCTTTATTCACCATGACTATCTGTGTGTCTTTATTCACGATGACTATCTGTGTCTTTATTCACCATGACTATGTGTGTCTTTATTCACATGACTATCTGTGTGTCTTTATTCACCATGACCATCTGTGTGTCTTTATTCACGATGACCATCTGTGTGTCTTTATTCACCATGACTATCTGTGTGTCTTTATTCACCATGACTACCTGTGTGTCTTTATTTACCTTGACTATCTGTGTGTCTTTATTCACCGTGACTATCTGTGTGTCTTTATTCACGATGACCATCTGTGTGTCTTTATTCACCATGACTATCTGTGTCTTTATTCACCATAACTATCGGTGTCTTTATTCATGATGACTATCTGTGTGTCTTTATTCACGATGACTATCTGTGTCTTTATTCACGATGACTATCTGTCTTTATTCACCATGACTCTCTGTGTGTCTTTATTCACCATGACTATCTGTGTGTCTTTATTCACCATGACTATCTGTGTGTCTTTATTCACCATGACTACCTGTGTGTCTTTATTCACCATGACTATCTGTGTGTCTTTATTCACCATGACTATCTGTGTCTTTATTCACCATAACTATCGGTGTCTTTATTCATGATGACTATCTGTGTGTCTTTATTCACGATGACTATCTGTGTCTTTATTCACGATGACTATCTGTCTTTATTCACCATGACTCTCTGTGTGTCTTTATTCACCATGACTATCTGTGTGTCTTTATTCACCATGACTATCTGTGTGTCTTTATTCACCATGACTATCTGTGTGTCTTTATTCACCATGACTATCTGTGTCTTTATTCACCATAACTATCGGTGTCTTTATTCATGATGACTATCTGTGTGTCTTTATTCACGATGACTATCTGTGTCTTTATTCACGATGACTATCTGTCTTTATTCACCATGACTCTCTGTGTGTCTTTATTCACTATGACTCTCTGTGTGTCTTTATTCACAATGACTATCTGTGTCTTTATTCACCATGACTATCTGTGTGTCTTTATTCACATGACTATCTGTGTGTCTTTATTCATGATGACTATCATTGTGTCTTTATTCACCATGACTACCTGTGTGTCTTTATTCACCATGACTATCTGTGTGTCTTTATTCACCATGACTATATGTGTGTCTTTATTCACGATGACTATCTGTGTGTCTTTATTCACCATGACTACCTGTGTGTCTTTATTCACCATGACTATCTGTGTGTCTTTATTCACCATGACTATCTGTGTGTCTTTATTCACCATGACTATCTGTGTGTCTTTATTCACCATGACTATCTGTGTGTCTTTATTCACAATGACTGTGTGTCTTTATTCATGATGACTATCTTTGTGTCTTTATTCACGATGACTATCTGTGTGTCTTTATTCACCATGACTATCTGTGTGTCTTTATTCACGATGACTGTGTGTCTTTATTCATGATGACTATCTTTGTGTCTTTATTCACGATGACTATCTGTGTGTTTTTATTCACCATGACTATCTGTGTGTCTTTATTCACGATGACTATCTTTGTATCTTTATTCACCATGACTATCTGTCTTTATTCACCATGACTATGTGTGTATTTATTCACGATGACTATTTGTGTCTTTATTCACAATGACTATCTTTATCTTTATTCATGATGACTATCTTTGTGTCTTTATTCACGATGACTATCTGTGTGTCTTTATTCACGAGGACTGTGTGTCTTTATTCATGATGACTATCATTGTGTCTTTATTCACCATGACTATCTGTGTCTTTATTCACAATGACTATCTGTCTTTATTCCCCATGACTATCTGTGTGTCTTTATTCACCATGACTATCTGTGTGTCTTTATTCACGATGACTATCTGTGTCTTTATTCACCATGACTATGTGTGTCTTTATTCACATGACTATCTGTGTGTCTTTATTCACCATGACCATCTGTGTGTCTTTATTCACCATGACTACCTGTGTGTCTTTATTTACCTTGACTATCTGTGTGTCTTTATTCACCATGACTATCTGTGTGTCTTTATTCACCATGACTATCTGTGTGTCTTTATTCACCATGACTATCTGTGTGTCTTTATTCACAATGACTATCTGTGTGTCTTTATTCACCATGACTATCTTTGTATCTTTATTCATGATGACTATATGTGTGTCTTTATTCACCATGACTATCTTTGTATCTTTATTCATGATGACTATCTGTGTGTCTTTATTCACAATGACTGTGTGTCTTTATTCACCATAACTATCTGTGTCTTAATTCACAATGACTATCTGTGTGTCTTTATTCACCATGACTATCTGTGTGTTTTTATTCACCATGACTATCTGTGTGTCTTTATTCACAATGACTATCTGTGTGTCTTTATTCACCATGACTATCTGTGTCTTTATTCACCATGACTATCTGTGTGTCTTTATTCACCATGACTATTTGTGTGTCTTTATTCACGATGACTATCTTTGTATCTTTATTCACGATGACTATCTGTGTGTCTTTATTCACAATGAGTGTGTGTCTTAGTTCATGATGACTATCCGTGTGTCTTTATTCACAATGACTGTGTGTCTTTATTCACGATGACTATCTTTGTATCTTTATTCATGATGACTATCTGTGTGTCTTTATTCACCATGACTATCTGTGTGTCTTTATTCACCATGACTATCTGTGTGTTTTTATTCACCATGACTGTGTGTCTTTATTCACGATGACTATCTTTGTATCCTTATTCACGATGACTATCTGTGTGTCTTTATTCACGATGACTATCTGTGTGTCTTTATTCATGATGACTATCTGTGTGTCTTTATTCACAATGACTGTGTGTCTTTATTCACGATGACTATCTTTGTATCTTTATTCATGATGACTATCTGTGTGTCTTTATTCATGATGACCATCTGTGTGTCTTTATTCACCATGACTATCGGTGTCTTTATTCACCATGACCATCTGTGTGTCTTTATTCACCATGACTATCTGTGTCTTTATTCACCATAACTATCGGTGTCTTTATTCACCATGACCATCTCTGTGTCTTTATTCACGATGACTATCTGTGTGTCTTTATTCACCATGACTATCTGTGTGTCTTTATTCACCATGACTATCTGTGTGTCTTTATTCACCATGACTGTGTGTCTTTATTCATGATGACTATCTTTGTGTCTTTATTCACGATGACTATCTGTGTTTTTATTCACCATGACTATCTGTGTGTCTTTATTCACGATGACTATCTTTGTATCTTTATTCACCATGACTATCTGTCTTTATTCACCATGACTATGTGTGTATTTATTCACGATGACTATTTGTGTCTTTATTCACAATGACTATCTTTATCTTTATTCATGATGACTATCTTTGTGTCTTTATTCACAATGACTATCTGTGTGTCTTTATTCACGAGGACTGTGTGTCTTTATTCATGATGACTATCATTGTGTCTTTATTCACCATGACTATCTGTGTCTTTATTCACGATGACTATCTGTGTCTTTATTCACAATGACTATCTGTCTTTATTCCCCATGACTATCTGTGTGTCTTTATTCACCATGACTATCTGTGTGTCTTTATTCACGATGACTATCTGTGTCTTTTTTCACCATGACTATGTGTGTCTTTATTCACATGACTATCTGTGTGTCTTTATTCACCATGACTATCTGTGTGTCTTTATTCACGATGACTATCTGTGTCTTTATTCACCATGACTATGTGTGTCTTTATTCACATGACCATCTGTGTGTCTTTATTCACGATGACCATCTGTGTGTCTTTATTCACCATGACTATCTGTGTGTCTTTATTCACCATGACTACCTGTGTGTCTTTATTTACCTTGACTATCTGTGTGTCTTTATTCACCATGACTATCTGTGTGTCTTTATTCACGATGACCATCTGTGTGTCTTTATTCACCATGACTATCTGTGTCTTTATTCACCATAACTATCGGTGTCTTTATTCATGATGACTATCTGTGTGTCTTTATTCACGATGACTATCTGTGTCTTTATTCACAATGACTATCTGTCTTTATTCACCATGACTCTCTGTGTGTCTTTATTCACCATGACTATCTGTGTGTCTTTATTCACCATGACTATCTGTGTGTCTTTATTCACCATGACTACCTGTGTGTCTTTATTCACCATGACTATCTGTGTGTCTTTATTCACCATGACTATCTGTGTCTTTATTCACCATAACTATCGGTGTCTTTATTCATGATGACTATCTGTGTGTCTTTATTCACGATGACTATCTGTGTCTTTATTCACGATGACTATCTGTCTTTATTCACCATGACTCTCTGTGTGTCTTTATTCACTATGACTCTCTGTGTGTCTTTATTCACAATGACTATCTGTGTCTTTATTCACCATGACTATCTGTGTGTCTTTATTCACATGACTATCTGTGTGTCTTTATTCACCATGACTATCTGTGTGTCTTTATTCACCATGACTACCTGTGTGTCTTTATTCACCATGACTATCTGTGTGTCTTTATTCACCATGACTATATGTGTCTTTATTCACGATGACTATCTGTGTGTCTTTATTCACCATGACTACCTGTGTGTCTTTATTCACCATGACTATCTGTGTGTCTTTATTCACCATGACTATCTGTGTGTCTTTATTCACCATGACTATCTGTGTGTCTTTATTCACCATGACTATCTGTGTGTCTTTATTCACAATGACTGTGTGTCTTTATTCATGATGACTATCTTTGTGTCTTTATTCACGATGACTATCTGTGTGTCTTTATTCACCATGACTATCTGTGTGTCTTTATTCACGATGACTGTGTGTCTTTATTCATGATGACTATCTTTGTGTCTTTATTCACGATGACTATCTGTGTGTTTTTATTCACCATGACTATCTGTGTGTCTTTATTCACGATGACTATCTTTGTATCTTTATTCACCATGACTATCTGTCTTTATTCACCATGACTATGTGTGTATTTATTCACGATGACTATTTGTGTCTTTATTCACAATGACTATCTTTATCTTTATTCATGATGACTATCTTTGTGTCTTTATTCACGATGACTATCTGTGTGTCTTTATTCACGAGGACTGTGTGTCTTTATTCATGATGACTATCATTGTGTCTTTATTCACCATGACTATCTGTGTCTTTATTCACAATGACTATCTGTCTTTATTCCCCATGACTATCTGTGTGTCTTTATTCACCATGACTATCTGTGTGTCTTTATTCACGATGACTATCTGTGTCTTTATTCACCATGACTATGTGTGTCTTTATTCACATGACTATCTGTGTGTCTTTATTCACCATGACCATCTGTGTGTCTTTATTCACCATGACTACCTGTGTGTCTTTATTTACCTTGACTATCTGTGTGTCTTTATTCACCATGACTATCTGTGTGTCTTTATTCACCATGACTATCTGTGTGTCTTTATTCACCATGACTATCTGTGTGTCTTTATTCACAATGACTATCTGTGTGTCTTTATTCACCATGACTATCTTTGTATCTTTATTCATGATGACTATATGTGTGTCTTTATTCACCATGACTATCTTTGTATCTTTATTCATGATGACTATCTGTGTGTCTTTATTCACAATGACTGTGTGTCTTTATTCACCATAACTATCTGTGTCTTAATTCACAATGACTATCTGTGTGTCTTTATTCACCATGACTATCTGTGTGTTTTTATTCACCATGACTATCTGTGTGTCTTTATTCACAATGACTATCTGTGTGTCTTTATTCACCATGACTATCTGTGTCTTTATTCACCATGACTATCTGTGTGTCTTTATTCACCATGACTATTTGTGTGTCTTTATTCACGATGACTATCTTTGTATCTTTATTCACGATGACTATCTGTGTGTCTTTATTCACAATGAGTGTGTGTCTTAGTTCATGATGACTATCCGTGTGTCTTTATTCACAATGACTGTGTGTCTTTATTCACGATGACTATCTTTGTATCTTTATTCATGATGACTATCTGTGTGTCTTTATTCACCATGACTATCTGTGTGTCTTTATTCACCATGACTATCTGTGTGTTTTTATTCACCATGACTGTGTGTCTTTATTCACGATGACTATCTTTGTATCCTTATTCACGATGACTATCTGTGTGTCTTTATTCACGATGACTATCTGTGTGTCTTTATTCATGATGACTATCTGTGTGTCTTTATTCACAATGACTGTGTGTCTTTATTCACGATGACTATCTTTGTATCTTTATTCATGATGACTATCTGTGTGTCTTTATTCACAATGACTGTGTGTCTTTATTCATGATGACTATCTTTGTGTCTTTATTCACGATGACTATCTGTGTTTTTATTCACCATGACTATCTGTGTGTCTTTATTCACCATGACTATCTTTGTATCTTTATTCACCATGACTATCTGTCTTTATTCACCATGACTATGTGTGTATTTATTCACGATGACTATTTGTGTCTTTATTCACAATGACTATCTTTATCTTTATTCATGATGACTATCTTTGTGTCTTTATTCACGATGACTATCTGTGTGTCTTTATTCACGAGGACTGTGTGTCTTTATTCATGATGACTATCATTGTGTCTTTATTCACCATGACTATCTGTGTCTTTATTCACGATGACTATCTGTGTCTTTATTCACAATGACTATCTGTCTTTATTCCCCATGACTATCTGTGTGTCTTTATTCACCATGACTATCAGTGTGTCTTTATTCACGATGACTATCTGTGTCTTTATTCACCATGACTATGTGTGTCTTTATTCACATGACCATCTGTGTGTCTTTATTCACCATGACTATCTGTGTGTCTTTATTCACCATGACTATCTGTGTGTCTTTATTCACCATGACTATCAGTGTGTCTTTATTCACGATGACTATCTGTGTCTTTATTCACCATGACTATGTGTGTCTTTATTCACGATGACCATCTGTGTGTCTTTATTCATGATGACTATCTTTGTATCTTTATTCATGATGACTATCTGTGTGTCTTTATTCACAATGACTGTGTGTCTTTATTCATGATGACTATCTTTGTGTCTTTATTCACGATGACTATCTGTGTTTTTATTCACCATGACTATCTGTGTGTCTTTATTCACCATGACTATCTTTGTATCTTTATTCACCATGACTATCTGTCTTTATTCACCATGACTATGTGTGTATTTATTCACGATGACTATTTGTGTCTTTATTCACAATGACTATCTTTATCTTTATTCATGATGACTATCTTTGTGTCTTTATTCACGATGACTATCTGTGTGTCTTTATTCACGAGGACTGTGTGTCTTTATTCATGATGACTATCATTGTGTCTTTATTCACCATGACTATCTGTGTCTTTATTCACGATGACTATCTGTGTCTTTATTCACAATGACTATCTGTCTTTATTCCCCATGACTATCTGTGTGTCTTTATTCACCATGACTATCAGTGTGTCTTTATTCACGATGACTATCTGTGTCTTTATTCACCATGACTATGTGTGTCTTTATTCACATGACCATCTGTGTGTCTTTATTCACCATGACTATCTGTGTGTCTTTATTCACCATGACTACCTGTGTGTCTTTATTTACCTTGACTATCTGTGTGTCTTTATTCACCATGACTATCTGTGTGTCTTTATTCACCATGACGATCTGTGTGTCTTTATTCACCATGACTATCTGTGTGTCTTTATTCACGATGACTATCTTTGTATCTTTATTCATGATGACTATCTGTGTGTCTTTATTCACAATGACTGTCTTTATTCATGATGACTATCTTTGTGTCTTTATTCACGATGACTAGCTGTGTGTTTTTATTCACCATGACTATCTGTGTGTCTTTATTCACCATGACTATCTTTGTATCTTTATTCACGATGACTATCTGTGTCTTTATTCACCATGACTATCTGTGTGTCTTTATTCACGATGACTATTTGTGTCTTTATTCACGATGACTATCTTTATCTTTATTCATGATGACTATCTTTGTGTCTTTATTCACGATGACTATCTGTGTGTCTTTATTCACGAGGACTGTGTGTCTTTATTCACGAGGATTGTGTGTCTTTATTCATGATGACTATCATTGTGTCTTTATTCACGATGACTATCTGTGTGTCTTTATTCACCATGACTATCTGTGTGTCTTTATTCACGATGACTATCTGTGTGTCTTTATTCACGATGACTATCTGTGTCTTTATTCACCATGACTATGTGTGTCTTTATTCACATGACTATCTGTGTGTCTTTATTCACCATGACTATCTGTGTGTCTTTATTCACCATGACTATCTGTGTGTCTTTATTCACCATGACTATCTGTGTGTCTTTATTCACCATGACTATCTGTGTGTCTTTATTCACGATGACTATTTGTGTCTTTATTCACGATGACTATCTTTATCTTTATTCATGATGACTATCTTTGTGTCTTTATTCACGATGACTATCTGTGTGTCTTTATTCACGAAGACTGTGTGTCTTTATTCATGATGACTATCATTGTGTCTTTATTCACGATGACTATCTGTGTCTTTATTCACCATGACTATCTGTGTGTCTTTATTCACCATGACTATCTGTGTGTCTTTATTCACGATGACTATCTGTGTGTCTTTATTCACGATGACTATCTGTGTCTTTATTCACCATGACTATGTGTGTCTTTATTCACATGACTATCTGTGTGTCTTTATTCACCATGACTATCTGTGTGTCTTTATTCACCATGACTATCTGTGTGTCTTTATTCACCATGACTATCTGTGTGTCTTTATTCACAATGACTATTTGTGGGTCTTTATTCACCATGACTATCCGTGTGTCTTTATTCATGATGACTATCTGTGTCTTTATTCACGATGACTATCTGTGTGTCTTTATTCACAATGACTATTTGTGTGTCTTTATTCACCATGACTATCTGTGTGTCTTTATTCACAATGACTATCTTTGTATCTTTATTCATGATGACTATCTGTGTGTCTTTATTCACGATGACTGTCTTTATTCATGATGACTATCTTTGTGTCTTTATTCACGATGACTAGCTGTGTGTTTTTATTCGCCATGACTATCTGTGTGTCTTTATTCACCATGACTATCTTTGTATCTTTATTCACGATGACTATCTGTGTCTTTATTCACCATGACTATTTGTGTGTCTTTATTCACGATGACTATTTGTGTCTTTATTCACGATGACTATCTTTATCTTTATTCATGATGACTATCTTTGTGTCTTTATTCACGATGACTATCTGTGTCTTTATTCACGAGGACTGTGTGTCTTTATTCATGATGACTATCATTGTGTCTTTATTCACCATGACTATCTGTGTCTTTATTCACGATGACTATCTGTGTCTTTATTCACGATGACTATCTGTCTTTATTCACCATGACTATCTGTGTGTCTTTATTCACCATGACTATCTGTGTGTCTTTATTCACGATGACTATCTGTGTGTCTTTATTCACGATGACTATCTGTGTCTTTATTCACCATGACTATGTGTGTCTTTATTCACCATGACTATCTGTGTGTCTTTATTCACGATGACTATCTGTGTGTCTTTATTCACAATGACTATTTGTGTGTCTTTATTCACCATGACTATCTGTGTGTCTTTATTCACCATGACTATCTGTGTGTCTTTATTCATGATGACTACTTGTGTCTTTATTCACGATGACTATTTGTACAGAGGCACTATAGAGACCTCCCCCCATTCTCAGCACATTCTACAGAGGCACTATAGAGACCTCCCCCCATTCTCAGCACATTCTACAGAGGCACTATAGAGACCACCCCCCATTCTCAGCACATTCTACAGAGGCACTATAGACACCTCCCCCCATTCTCAGCACATTCTACAGAGGCACTATAGACACCTCCCCCCATTCTCAGCACATTCTACAGAGGCACTATAGACACCTCCCCCCATTCTCAGCACATTCTACAGAGGCACTATAGAGACCTCCCCCCATTCTCAGCACATTCTACAGAGGCACTATAGAGACCTCCCCCCATTCTCAGCACATTCTACAGAGGCACTATAGAGACCACCCCCCATTCTCAGCACATTCTACAGAGGCACTATAGAGACCTCCCCCCCATTCTCAGCACATTCTACAGAGGCACTATAGAGACCTCCCCCCATTCTCAGCACATTCTACAGAGGCACTATAGAGACCACCCCCCATTCTCAGCACATTCTACAGAGGCACTACTATAGAGACTCCCCCCCATTCTCAGCACATTCTACAGAGGCACTATAGAGACCTCCCCCCATTCTCAGCACATTCTACAGAGGCACTATAGACACCTCCCCCCATTCTCAGCACATTCTACAGAGGCACTTTAGAGACCTCCCCCCATTCTCAGCACATTCTACAGAGGCACTATAGAGACCTCTCCCCCATTCTCAGCACATTCTACAGAGGCACTTTAGAGACCTCCCCCCATTCTCAGCACATTCTACAGAGGCACTATAGAGACCTCCCCCCATTCTCAGCACATTCTACAGAGGCACTATAGAGACCTCCCCCCATTCTCAGCACATTCTACAGAGGCACTATAGAGACCTCCCCCCATTCTCAGCACATTCTACAGAGGCACTATAGAGACCTCCCCCCATTCTCAGCACATTCTACAGAGGCACTTTAGAGACCTCCCCCCATTCTCAGCACATTCTACAGAGGCACTATAGAGACCTCCCCCCATTCTCAGCACATTCTACAGAGGCACTATAGAGACCTCCCCCCATTCTCAGCACATTCTACAGAGGCACTATAGAGACCTCCCCCATTCTCAGCACATTCTACAGAGGCACTATAGAGACCTCCCCCATTCTCAGCACATTCTACAGAGGCACTATAGAGACCACCCCCCATTCTCAGCACATTCTACAGAGGCACTATAGAGCACCTCCCCCCATTCTCAGCACATTCTACAGAGGCACTATAGAGACCTCCCCCATTCTCAGCACATTCTACAGAGGCACTATAGAGACCTCCCCCCATTCTCAGCACATTCTACAGAGGCACTATAGAGACCTCCCCCCATTCTCAGCACATTCTACAGAGGCACTATAGAGACCTCCCCCCATTCTCAGCACATTCTACAGAGGCACTATAGAGACCAACCCCCCCATTCTCAGCACATTCTACAGAGGCACTATAGAGACCACCCCCCATTCTCAGCACATTCTACAGAGGCACTATAGAGACCTCCCCCCATTCTCAGCACATTCTACAGAGGCACTATAGAGACCTCCCCCCATTCTCAGCACATTCTACAGAGGCACTATAGAGACCTCCCCCCATTCTCAGCACATTCTACAGAGGCACTATAGAGACCTCCCCCCATTCTCAGCACATTCTACAGAGGCACTATAGAGACCTCCCCCCATTCTCAGCACATTCTACAGAGGCACTATAGAGACCTCCCCCCATTCTCAGCACATTCTACAGAGGCACTATAGAGACCTCCCCCCATTCTCAGCACATTCTACAGAGGCACTATAGAGACCTCCCCCATTCTCAGCACATTCTACAGAGGCACTATAGAGACCACCCCCCCCCATTCTCAGCACATTCTACAGAGGCACTATAGAGACCTCCCCCCATTCTCAGCACATTCTACAGAGGCACTATAGAGACCTCCCCCCCATTCTCAGCACATTCTACAGAGGCACTATAGAGACCTCCCCCCATTCTCAGCACATTCTACAGAGGCACTATAGAGACCTCCCCCCATTCTCAGCACATTCTACAGAGGCACTATAGAGACCACCCCCCATTCTCAGCACATTCTACAGAGGCACTATAGAGACCACCCCCATTCTCAGCACATTCTACAGAGGCACTATAGAGACCTCCCCCCATTCTCAGCACATTCTACAGAGGCACTATAGAGACCTCCCCCCATTCTCAGCACATTCTACAGAGGCACTATAGAGACCTCCCCCCATTCTCAGCACATTCTACAGAGGCACTATAGAGACCTCCCCCATTCTCAGCACATTCTACAGAGGCACTATAGAGACCTCCCCCCATTCTCAGCACATTCTACAGAGGCACTATAGAGACCTCCCCCCATTCTCAGCACATTCTACAGAGGCACTATAGAGACCTCCCCCCATTCTCAGCACATTCTACAGAGGCACTATAGAGACCTCCCCCCATTCTCAGCACATTCTACAGAGGCACTATAGAGACCTCCCCCCATTCTCAGCACATTCTACAGAGGCACTATAGAGACCTCCCCCCATTCTCAGCACATTCTACAGAGGCACTATAGAGACCTCCCCCCATTCTCAGCACATTCTACAGAGGCACTATAGAGACCTCCCCCCATTCTCAGCACATTCTACAGAGGCACTATAGAGACCTCCCCCCATTCTCAGCACATTCTACAGAGGCACTATAGAGACCTCCCCCCATTCTCAGCACATTCTACAGAGGCACTATAGAGACCACCCCCCATTCTCAGCACATTCTACAGAGGCACTATAGAGACCTCCCCCCATTCTCAGCACATTCTACAGAGGCACTATAGAGACCTCCCCCCATTCTCAGCACATTCTACAGAGGCACTATAGAGACCTCCCCCCATTCTCAGCACATTCTACAGAGGCACTATAGAGACCTCCCCCCATTCTCAGCACATTCTACAGAGGCACTATAGAGACCACCCCCCCATTCTCAGCACATTCTACAGAGGCACTATAGAGACCACCCCCCATTCTCAGCACATTCTACAGAGGCACTATAGAGACCTCCCCCCATTCTCAGCACATTCTACAGAGGCACTATAGAGACTCCCCCCATTCTCAGCACATTCTACAGAGGCACTATAGAGACCTCCCCCCATTCTCAGCACATTCTACAGAGGCACTATAGAGACCACCCCCCATTCTCAGCACATTCTACAGAGGCACTATAGAGACCTCCCCCCATTCTCAGCACATTCTACAGAGGCACTATAGACCTCCCCCATTCTCAGCACATTCTACAGAGGCACTATAGAGACCTCCCCCCATTCTCAGCACATTCTACAGAGGCACTATAGAGACCTCCCCCCATTCTCAGCACATTCTACAGAGGCACTTTAGAGACCTCCCCCCATTCTCAGCACATTCTACAGAGGCACTATAGAGACCTCCCCCCATTCTCAGCACATTCTACAGAGGCACTTTAGAGACCTCCCCCCATTCTCAGCACATTCTACAGAGGCACTATAGAGACCTCCCCCCATTCTCAGCACATTCTACAGAGGCACTTTAGAGACCTCCCCCCATTCTCAGCACGTTCTACAGAGGCACTATAGAGCACCTCCCCCCATTCTCAGCACATTCTACAGAGGCACTATAGAGACCACCCCCCATTCTCAGCACATTCTACAGAGGCACTTTAGAGACCTCCCCCCATTCTCAGCACATTCTACAGAGGCACTATAGAGACCTCCCCCCATTCTCAGCACATTCTACAGAGGCACTATAGAGACCTCCCCCCATTCTCAGCACATTCTACAGAGGCACTATAGAGACCTCCCCCCATTCTCAGCACATTCTACAGAGGCACTATAGAGACCTCCCCCCATTCTCAGCACATTCTACAGAGGCACTATAGACACCTCCCCCCATTCTCAGCACATTCTACAGAGGCACTATAGAGACCTCCCCCCATTCTCAGCACATTCTACAGAGGCACTATAGAGACCTCCCCCCATTCTCAGCACATTCTACAGAGGCACTTTAGAGACCTCCCCCCATTCTCAGCACGTTCTACAGAGGCACTATAGAGACCTCCCCCCATTCTCAGCACATTCTACAGAGGCACTTTAGAGACCTCCCCCCATTCTCAGCACATTCTACAGAGGCACTATAGAGACCTCCCCCCATTCTCAGCACATTCTACAGAGGCACTTTAGAGACCTCCCCCCATTCTCAGCACATTCTACAGAGGCACTATAGACACCTCCCCCCATTCTCAGCACGTTCTACAGAGGCACTATAGAGACCACCCCCCATTCTCAGCACATTCTACAGAGGCACTTTAGAGACCTCCCCCCATTCTCAGCACATTCTACAGAGGCACTATAGACACTCCCCCATTCTCAGCACATTCTACAGAGGCACTATAGAGACCTCCCCCCATTCTCAGCACATTCTACAGAGGCACTATAGAGACCTCCCCCCATTCTCAGCACATTCTACAGAGGCACTATAGAGACCTCCCCCCATTCTCAGCACATTCTACAGAGGCACTATAGACACCTCCCCCCATTCTCAGCACATTCTACAGAGGCACTTTAGAGACCTCCCCCCATTCTCAGCACATTCTACAGAGGCACTATAGAGACCTCCCCCCATTCTCAGCACATTCTACAGAGGCACTATAGAGACCTCCCCCCATTCTCAGCACATTCTACAGAGGCACTATAGAGACCACCCCCCCATTCTCAGCACATTCTACAGAGGCACTATAGAGACCACCCCCCATTCTCAGCACATTCTACAGAGGCACTATAGAGACCTCCCCCCATTCTCAGCACATTCTACAGAGGCACTATAGACACCTCCCCCCATTCTCAGCACATTCTACAGAGGCACTTTAGAGACCTCCCCCCATTCTCAGCACATTCTACAGAGGCACTATAGAGACCTCCCCCCATTCTCAGCACATTCTACAGAGGCACTTTAGAGACCTCCCCCCATTCTCAGCACATTCTACAGAGGCACTATAGAGACCACCCCCCATTCTCAGCACATTCTACAGAGGCACTATAGAGACCACCCCCCATTCTCAGCACATTCTACAGAGGCACTATAGAGACCTCCCCCCATTCTCAGCACATTCTACAGAGGCACTATAGAGCACCTCCCCCCATTCTCAGCACATTCTACAGAGGCACTATAGACACCTCCCCCCATTCTCAGCACATTCTACAGAGGCACTATAGAGACCTCCCCCCATTCTCAGCACATTCTACAGAGGCACTATAGAGACCTCCCCCCATTCTCAGCACATTCTACAGAGGCACTTTAGAGACCTCCCCCCATTCTCAGCACATTCTACAGAGGCACTATAGAGACCACCCCCCATTCTCAGCACATTCTACAGAGGCACTATAGAGACCACCCCCCATTCTCAGCACATTCTACAGAGGCACTTTAGAGACCTCCCCCCATTCTCAGCACATTCTACAGAGGCACTATAGAGACCTCCCCCCATTCTCAGCACATTCTACAGAGGCACTATAGAGACCTCCCCCCATTCTCAGCACATTCTACAGAGGCACTATAGAGACCTCCCCCCATTCTCAGCACATTCTACAGAGGCACTATAGAGACCTCCCCCCATTCTCAGCACATTCTACAGAGGCACTATAGACACCTCCCCCCATTCTCAGCACATTCTACAGAGGCACTATAGACACCTCCCCCCATTCTCAGCACATTCTACAGAGGCACTATAGAGACCTCCCCCCATTCTCAGCACATTCTACAGAGGCACTATAGAGACCTCCCCCCATTCTCAGCACATTCTACAGAGGCACTATAGACACCTCCCCCCATTCTCAGCACATTCTACAGAGGCACTTTAGAGACCTCCCCCCATTCTCAGCACATTCTACAGAGGCACTATAGAGACCTCCCCCCATTCTCAGCACATTCTACAGAGGCACTTTAGAGACCTCCCCCCATTCTCAGCACATTCTACAGAGGCACTATAGAGACCTCCCCCCATTCTCAGCACATTCTACAGAGGCACTATAGAGACCACCCCCCATTCTCAGCACATTCTACAGAGGCACTATAGAGACCTCCCCCCATTCTCAGCACATTCTACAGAGGCACTATAGACACCTCCCCCCATTCTCAGCACATTCTACAGAGGCACTTTAGAGACCTCCCCCCATTCTCAGCACATTCTACAGAGGCACTATAGAGACCTCCCCCCATTCTCAGCACATTCTACAGAGGCACTATAGAGACCACCCCCCATTCTCAGCACATTCTACAGAGGCACTATAGAGACCTCCCCCCATTCTCAGCACATTCTACAGAGGCACTATAGAGACCTCCCCCCATTCTCAGCACATTCTACAGAGGCACTATAGAGACCACCCCCCATTCTCAGCACATTCTACAGAGGCACTATAGAGACCTCCCCCCATTCTCAGCACATTCTACAGAGGCACTATAGAGACCTCCCCCCATTCTCAGCACATTCTACAGAGGCACTATAGAGACCTCCCCCCATTCTCAGCACATTCTACAGAGGCACTATAGAGACCTCCCCCCATTCTCAGCACATTCTACAGAGGCACTATAGAGACCTCCCCCCATTCTCAGCACATTCTACAGAGGCACTATAGAGACCACCCCCCCCCATTCTCAGCACATTCTACAGAGGCACTATAGAGACCACCCCCCATTCTCAGCACATTCTACAGAGGCACTATAGAGACCTCCCCCCATTCTCAGCACATTCTACAGAGGCACTATAGAGACCACCCCCCATTCTCAGCACATTCTACAGAGGCACTATAGAGACCTCCCCCCATTCTCAGCACATTCTACAGAGGCACTATAGAGACCTCCCCCCATTCTCAGCACATTCTACAGAGGCACTATAGAGACCTCCCCCCCATTCTCAGCACATTCTACAGAGGCACTATAGAGACCTCCCCCCATTCTCAGCACATTCTACAGAGGCACTATAGAGACCTCCCCCCCATTCTCAGCACATTCTACAGAGGCACTATAGAGACCTCCCCCCATTCTCAGCACATTCTACAGAGGCACTATAGAGACCACCCCCCCCCCCCCATTCTCAGCACATTCTACAGAGGCACTATAGAGACCTCCCCCCATTCTCAGCACATTCTACAGAGGCACTATAGAGACCTCCCCCCCATTCTCAGCACATTCTACAGAGGCACTATAGAGACCTCCCCCCATTCTCAGCACATTCTACAGAGGCACTATAGAGACCACCCCCCATTCTCAGCACATTCTACAGAGGCACTATAGAGACCTCCCCCCATTCTCAGCACATTCTACAGAGGCACTATAGAGACCTCCCCCCATTCTCAGCACATTCTACAGAGGCACTATAGACACCTCCCCCCATTCTCAGCACATTCTACAGAGGCACTATAGAGACCTCCCCCCCATTCTCAGCACATTCTACAGAGGCACTATAGAGACCTACCCCCATTCTCAGCACATTCTACAGAGGCACTATAGAGACCACCCCCCATTCTCAGCACATTCTACAGAGGCACTATAGAGACCTCCCCCCCATTCTCAGCACATTCTACAGAGGCACTATAGAGACCTCCCCCCATTCTCAGCACATTCTACAGAGGCACTATAGAGACCTCCCCCCATTCTCAGCACATTCTACAGAGGCACTATAGAGACCCCCCCCCCTCCATTCTCAGCACATTCTACAGAGGCACTATAGAGACCTCCCCCCATTCTCAGCACATTCTACAGAGGCACTATAGACACCTCCCCCCATTCTCAGCACATTCTACAGAGGCACTATAGAGACCTCCCCCCATTCTCAGCACATTCTACAGAGGCACTATAGAGACCTCCCCCCATTCTCAGCACATTCTACAGAGGCACTTTAGAGACCTCCCCCCATTCTCAGCACGTTCTACAGAGGCACTATAGACACCTCCCCCCATTCTCAGCACGTTCTACAGAGGCACTATAGAGACCACCCCCCCCCCCCATTCTCAGCACATTCTACAGAGGCACTATAGAGACCTCCCCCCATTCTCAGCACATTCTACAGAGGCACTATAGAGACCTCCCCCCATTCTCAGCACATTCTACAGAGGCACTATAGAGACCACCCCCCCCCCCCCCCATTCTCAGCACATTCTACAGAGGCACTATAGAGACCTCCCCCCATTCTCAGCACATTCTACAGAGGCACTATAGAGACCTCCCCCCATTCTCAGCACATTCTACAGAGGCACTATAGAGACCTCCCCCCATTCTCAGCACATTCTACAGAGGCACTATAGAGACCTCCCCCCATTCTCAGCACATTCTACAGAGGCACTATAGAGACCTCCCCCCATTCTCAGCACATTCTACAGAGGCACTATAGAGACCAACCCCCATTCTCAGCACATTCTACAGAGGCACTATAGAGACCTCCCCCCATTCTCAGCACATCTACAGAGGCACTATAGAGACCTCCCCCCATTCTCAGCACATTCTACAGAGGCACTATAGAGACCTCCCCCCATTCTCAGCACATTCTACAGAGGCACTATAGAGACCTCCCCCCATTCTCAGCACATTCTACAGAGGCACTATAGAGACCAACCCCCATTCTCAGCACATTCTACAGAGGCACTATAGAGACCTCCCCCCATTCTCAGCACATCTACAGAGGCACTATAGAGACCTCCCCCCATTCTCAGCACATTCTACAGAGGCACTATAGAGACCTCCCCCCATTCTCAGCACATTCTACAGAGGCACTATAGAGACCTCCCCCCATTCTCAGCACATTCTACAGAGGCACTATAGAGACCTCCTGCATCTGTCTGGACTGGACCTGCAGTGCCTCAGACTGGAAGTCTCTCCAGAGAGTGGTGAGGACGGCGGAAAAGATGATCAGGACTCCTCTTCCTCCTATCCAGGAGACGGCAAAAAGCCGCTGCCTGACCAGGGCTCAGAAAATCTGCAAAGACTCCTCCCACCCCCACCAAGGACTGTTTTCACTGCTGGACTCTAGAAAGAGGTTCCGCAAGCTCCGAAGCAGAACCTCCAGGTTGTGTAACAGCTTCTTCCCACAGGCTGTAAGACTCTTGAACGCATCATAATTAAATGATCCCCTCAACTCCCCCCAAAATGGATGAACTGGCTGGAATAAAAAAAGACAATATAACATACATCCATAAACGTGGACGCATGTGGAAAAGTGCAATATATTTATCTGTACAGTTATCTATTTATTTATATATATATATATATTTATATATATTTATTTTATATATATTATTTATATATATATATATATATATATATATATATATATATATATATATATATATATATATATATATATATATATATATATATTTATATATGCACCTTATTGCTTTTTGATCCTGCACTAGCATGAGTTTATGTCACCAAATGTAGTTCTTATCTGTGCTGTAAAGTTCACATTTGAATGACAATAAAAAGGAAGTCTAAGTCTAACTAAGTCAGCACTCACAATGAGGAGCGTTGTGGACACATTCTTATGCAGGAAGTCAAAGTGGACTCGCTCGCACACACAAACACGCACACAGACGCACACACATGCATGCACGCACACAGACAGTACACACACACACACAGCACATGTGGCTAGGCTAGTTGTGTTGTTATTGTTGTGGACCATGACCACCTCACTTTGTGTGTTATACACGCACACACACACACACACAAACACAAACACACACACACACAGCACATGTGGCTAGGCTAGTTGTGTTGTTATTGTTGTGGACCATGACCACCTCACTTTGTGTGTTATACACACACACACACAGCACATGTGGCTAGGCTAGTTGTGTTGTTATTGTTGTGGACCATGACCACCTCACTTTGTGTGTTATACAAACACACACACACACACACACACACACACATGTCTTCCAGCATGTTCCGTGTGAGTGTGAGAGTGAAACATGCAGAGGACAATAAATCACAATCATGTAAAGTAAATAATACAGAAAAATAAAAGTGGAATATCCTCACTTGCAGTTTTGCGCACAGAAGGAGGTCATTGATGTAGAAGGTCATTGATCTCCAAGTGACGCCTCAGTGGGCTCACACTATTTATTAGCTGCTTTTCTATGAAGACATTATTGATCGTGAATACTTTAGCCTGATCAATGTGAGGATATTATTTATGAACACGAGGAGGGCAGATTAATGCCTGCGTATTGTTTATTACAGTGCAGTGAGTGTGACGCTGGAACCTACACAAACTCAAATGTTGTTTATTACAGTGCAGTGAGTGTGACGCTGGAACCTACACAAACTCAAATGTTGTTTATTACAGTGCAGTGAGTGTGACGCTGGAACCTACACAAACTCAAATGTTTATTACAGTGCAGTGAGTGTGACGCTGGAACCTACACAAACTCACATGTTGTTTATTACAGTGCAGTGAGTGTGACGCTGGAACCTACACAAACTCAAATGTTGTTTATTACAGTGCAGTGAGTGTGACGCTGGAACCTACACAAACTCACATGTTTATTACAGTGCAGTGAGTGTGACGCTGGAACCTACACAAACTCAAATGTTGTTTATTACAGTGCAGTGAGTGTGACGCTGGAACCTACACAAACTCAAACGTTGTTTATTACAGTGCAGTGAGTGTGACGCTGGAACCTACACAAACTCAAATGTTGTTTATTACAGTGCAGTGAGTGTGACGCTGGAACCTACACCAACTCAAATGTTGTTTATTACAGTGCAGTGAGTGTGACGCTGGAACCTACACAAACTCAAATGTTTATCACAGTGCAGTGAGCGTGACGCTGGAACCTACACAAACTCAAATGTTTGGACTTCAAACTAGCCAGCAAGCTAACCACCTGAAATAGGTCAGCTGGCTAACAACAACACACAATCCTCCTCAGTGTCATGCTAACACTTCTTCTGTCACATGACCTGACAAGGTTTACACTGGCAGTGTCACATGACCTGACAAGGTTTACACTGGCAGTGTCACATGACCTGCTGGTCACATGACCTGACAAGGTTTACACTGGCAGTGTCACATGACCTGCTGGTCACATGACCTGACAAGGTTTACACTGGCAGTGTCACATGACCTGACAAGGTTTACACTGGCAGTGTCACATGACCTGCTGGTCACATGACCTGACAAGGTTTACACTGGCAGTGTCACATGACCTGCTGGTCACATGACCTGACAAGGTTTACACTGGCAGTGTCACATGACCTGGCAGTGATGAAGAACAAGGTTCTCCAGACTCTTCATGAGCAGTACTTTCACTTTCATCTGAAATATTCTGCATAGCTGCTGCCATCATGTGGACAATATGACTACATGACTAATATGACTACATGACTAATATGACTACATGACTAATATGACTACATGACTAATATGACTAATATGACTACATGACTAATATGACTAATATGACTACATGACTAATATGACTACATGACTAATATGACTACATGACTAATATGACTAATATGACTACATGACTAATATGACTACATGACTAATATGACTAGATGACTAATATGACTACATGACTAATATGACTAGATGACTAATATGACTAGATGACTACATGACTAATATGACTAGATGACTAGATGACTACATGACTAATATGACTACATGACTAATATGACTAGATGACTAATATGACTAGATGACTACATGACTAATATGACTAGATGACTAATATGACTAGATGACTACATGACTAATATGACTACATGACTAATATGACTAATATGACTACATGACTAATATGACTACATGACTAATATGACTACATGACTAATATGACTAATATGACTACATGACTAATATGACTAATATGACTACATGACTAATATGACTACATGACTAATATGACTACATGACTAATATGACTAATATGACTACATGACTAATATGACTACATGACTAATATGACTAGATGACTAATATGACTACATGACTAATATGACTAGATGACTAATATGACTAGATGACTACATGACTAATATGACTAGATGACTAGATGACTACATGACTAATATGACTACATGACTAATATGACTAGATGACTAATATGACTAGATGACTACATGACTAATATGACTAGATGACTAATATGACTAGATGACTACATGACTAATATGACTACATGACTAATATGACTACATGACTAATATGACTAATATGACTAGATGACTAATATGACTACATGACTAATATGACTAGATGACTAATATGACTACATGACTAATATGACTAATATGACTACATGACTAATATGACTACATGACTAATATGACTAGATGACTAATATGACTACATGACTAATATGACTACATGACTAATATGACTAGATGACTAATATGACTAATATGACTACATGACTAATATGACTACATGACTAATATGACTAATATGACTACATGACTAATATGACTAGATGACTAATATGACTAGATGACTACATGACTAATATGACTAGATGACTAGATGACTACATGACTAATATGACTACATGACTAATATGACTAGATGACTAATATGACTAGATGACTACATGACTAATATGACTAGATGACTAATATGACTAGATGACTACATGACTAATATGACTACATGACTAATATGACTACATGACTAATATGACTAATATGACTAGATGACTAATATGACTACATGACTAATATGACTAGATGACTAATATGACTACATGACTAATATGACTAATATGACTACATGACTAATATGACTACATGACTAATATGACTAGATGACTAATATGACTGCATGACTAATATGACTAATATGACTACATGACTAATATGACTACATGACTAATATGACTACATGACTAATATGACTAATATGACTAGATGACTAATATGACTAGATGACTAATATGACTAGATGACTACATGACTAATATGACTAGATGACTAATATGACTACATGACTAATATGACTAATATGACTAGATGACTAATATGACTACATGACTAATATGACTAGATGACTAATATGACTACATGACTAATATGACTAATATGACTACATGACTAATATGACTACATGACTAATATGACTAGATGACTAATATGACTACATGACTAATATGACTAATATGACTACATGACTAATATGACTACATGACTAATATGACTACATGACTAATATGACTAGATGACTACATGACTAATATGACTAATATGACTAGATGACTAATATGACTACATGACTAATATGACTAATATGACTAGATGACTAATATGACTACATGACTAATATGACTAGATGACTAATATGACTACATGACTAATATGACTAATATGACTAGATGACTAATATGACTACATGACTAATATGACTACATGACTAATATGACTACATGACTAATATGACTAATATGACTACATGACTAATATGACTAATATGACTACATGACTAATATGACTACATGACTAATATGACTAATATGACTACATGACTAATATGACTACATGACTAATATGACTAGATGACTAATATGACTACATGACTAATATGACTAGATGACTAATATGACTAGATGACTACATGACTAATATGACTAGATGACTAGATGACTACATGACTAATATGACTACATGACTAATATGACTAGATGACTAATATGACTAGATGACTACATGACTAATATGACTAGATGACTAATATGACTAGATGACTACATGACTAATATGACTACATGACTAATATGACTACATGACTAATATGACTAATATGACTAGATGACTAATATGACTACATGACTAATATGACTAGATGACTAATATGACTACATGACTAATATGACTAATATGACTACATGACTAATATGACTACATGACTAATATGACTAGATGACTAATATGACTACATGACTAATATGACTACATGACTAATATGACTAGATGACTAATATGACTAATATGACTACATGACTAATATGACTACATGACTAATATGACTAATATGACTACATGACTAATATGACTAGATGACTAATATGACTAGATGACTACATGACTAATATGACTAGATGACTAGATGACTACATGACTAATATGACTACATGACTAATATGACTAGATGACTAATATGACTAGATGACTACATGACTAATATGACTAGATGACTAATATGACTAGATGACTACATGACTAATATGACTACATGACTAATATGACTACATGACTAATATGACTAATATGACTAGATGACTAATATGACTACATGACTAATATGACTAGATGACTAATATGACTACATGACTAATATGACTAATATGACTACATGACTAATATGACTACATGACTAATATGACTAGATGACTAATATGACTGCATGACTAATATGACTAATATGACTACATGACTAATATGACTACATGACTAATATGACTACATGACTAATATGACTAATATGACTAGATGACTAATATGACTAGATGACTAATATGACTAGATGACTACATGACTAATATGACTAGATGACTAATATGACTACATGACTAATATGACTAATATGACTAGATGACTAATATGACTACATGACTAATATGACTAGATGACTAATATGACTACATGACTAATATGACTAATATGACTACATGACTAATATGACTACATGACTAATATGACTACATGACTAATATGACTAGATGACTAATATGACTACATGACTAATATGACTAATATGACTACATGACTAATATGACTACATGACTAATATGACTACATGACTAATATGACTAGATGACTACATGACTAATATGACTAATATGACTAGATGACTAATATGACTACATGACTAATATGACTAATATGACTAGATGACTAATATGACTACATGACTAATATGACTAGATGACTAATATGACTACATGACTAATATGACTAATATGACTAGATGACTAATATGACTACATGACTAATATGACTAGATGACTAATATGACTAATATGACTAGATCACATCAATGACCCTTGATAGTGCCCAAGTTCTAATCCCAGCAAGACGTGTGAGAACCACCAAGATGAGTCGTCAGGTTCAGAACTGGAAGACACAACTTCTCTACCTCCACCCAGAAGCAGAATAAGCTCCTCCATGTCAACTAGAACCTTCTCTAACTTAGTGCAAGGAACCTGAAGGAGTGTAAAGAGAAGGTCCAGAAGTAGAAGACTTAGAACCTTCTCTAACTTAGTGCAAGGAACCTGAAGGAGTGTAAAGAGAAGGTCCAGAAGAAGAAGACTTAGAACCTTCTCTAACTTAGTGCAAGGAACCTGAAGGAGTGTAAAGAGAAGGTCCAGAAGAAGAAGACTTAGAACCTTCTCTAACTTAGTGCAAGGAACCTGAAGGAGTGTAAAGAGAAGGTCCAGAAGTAGAAGACTTAGAACCTTCTCTAACTTAGTGCAAGGAACCTGAAGGAGTGTAAAGAGAAGGTCCAGAAGAAGAAGACTTAGAACCTTCTCTAACTTAGTGCAAGGAACCTGAAGGAGTGTAAAGAGAAGGTCCAGAAGAAGAAGACTTAGAACCTTCTCTAACTTAGTGCAAGGAACCTGAAGGAGTGTAAAGAGAAGGTCCAGAAGTAGAAGACTTAGAACCTTCTCTAACTTAGTGCAAGGAACCTGAAGGAGTGTAAAGAGAAGGTCCAGAAGAAGAAGACTTAGAACCTTCTCTAACTTAGTGCAAGGAACCTGAAGGAGTGTAAAGAGAAGGTCCAGAAGAAGAAGACTTAGAACCTTCTCTAACTTAGTGCAAGGAACCTGAAGGAGTGTAAAGAGAAGGTCCAGAAGAAGAAGACTTAGAACCTTCTCTAACTTAGTGCAAGGAACCTGAAGGAGTGTAAAGAGAAGGTCCAGAAGAAGAAGACTTAGAACCTTCTCTAACTTAGTGCAAGGAACCTGAAGGAGTGTAAAGAGAAGGTCCAGAAGTAGAAGACTTAGAACCTTCTCTAACTTAGTGCAAGGAACCTGAAGGAGTGTAAAGAGAAGGTCCAGAAGAAGAAGACTTAGAACCTTCTCTAACTTAGTGCAAGGAACCTGAAGGAGTGTAAAGAGAAGGTCCAGAAGAAGAAGACTTAGAACCTTCTCTAACTTAGTGCAAGGAACCTGAAGGAGTGTAAAGAGAAGGTCCAGAAGAAGAAGACTTAGAACCTTCTCTAACTTAGTGCAAGGAACCTGAAGGAGTGTAAAGAGAAGGTCCAGAAGAAGAAGACTTAGAACCTTCTCTAACTTAGTGCAAGGAACCTGAAGGAGTGTAAAGAGAAGGTCCAGAAGAAGAAGACTTAGAACCTTCTCTAACTTAGTGCAAGGAACCTGAAGGAGTGTAAAGAGAAGGTCCAGAAGTAGAAGACTTAGAACCTTCTCTAACTTAGTGCAAGGAACCTGAAGGAGTGTAAAGAGAAGGTCCAGAAGAAGAAGACTTAGAACCTTCTCTAACTTAGTGCAAGGAACCTGAAGGAGTGTAAAGAGAAGGTCCAGAAGTAGAAGACTTAGAACCTTCTCTAACTTAGTGCAAGGAACCTGAAGGAGTGTAAAGAGAAGGTCCAGAAGAAGAAGACTTAGAACCTTCTCTAACTTAGTGCAAGGAACCTGAAGGAGTGTAAAGAGAAGGTCCAGAAGAAGAAGACTTAGAACCTTCTCTAACTTAGTGCAAGGAACCTGAAGGAGTGTAAAGAGAAGGTCCAGAAGAAGAAGACTTAGAACCTTCTCTAACTTAGTGCAAGGAACCTGAAGGAGTGTAAAGAGAAGGTCCAGAAGAAGAAGACTTAGAACCTTCTCTAACTTAGTGCAAGGAACCTGAAGGAGTGTAAAGAGAAGGTCCAGAAGTAGAAGACTTAGAACCTTCTCTAACTTAGTGCAAGGAACCTGAAGGAGTGTAAAGAGAAGGTCCAGAAGAAGAAGACTTAGAACCTTCTCTAACTTAGTGCAAGGAACCTGAAGGAGTGTAAAGAGAAGGTCCAGAAGAAGAAGACTTAGAACCTTCTCTAACTTAGTGCAAGGAACCTGAAGACGACGAAGAAGAAGAAGAAGAAGAAGAACAAGAACAAGAAGAAGAAGAAGAAGGAAAAGAAGAAGAAGAAGAAGAAGGAAAAGAAGAAGAAGAAGAAAAAGAAGAAGAAGAAGAAGGAAAAGAAGAAGAAGAAGGAAAAGAAGAAGAAGAAGAAGGAAAAGAAGAAGAAGAAGAAGAAGAAGGAAAAGAAGAAGGAGGAAAAGAAGAAGAAGGAAAAGAAGAAGAAGAAGAAGAAGGAAAAGAAGGAAAAGAAGAAGGAAAAGAAGGAAAAGAAGAAGAAGAAGGAAAAGAAGAAGAAGAAGAAGAAGGAAAAGAAGAAGAAGAAGGAAAGAAGAAGAAGAAGAAGAAGGAAAAGAAGAAGAAGGAAAAGAAGAAGAAGAAGAAGGAAAAGAAGAAGAAGAAGAAGAAGAAGGAAAAGAAGGAAAAGAAGAAGAAGAAGAAGGAAAAGAAGAAGAAGAAGAAGAAGAAGAAGAAGAAGAAGAAGAAGAAGAAGAAGAAGAAGAAGAAGAAGAAGAAGGAAAAGAAGAAGAAGAAGAAGAAGAAGAAGAAGAAGAAGAAGAAGAAGAAGGAAAAGAAGAAGAAGAAGAAGAAGAAGAAGAAGAAGAAGAAGAAGAAGAAGAAGAAGAAGAAGAAGAAGAAGAAGAAGAAGGAAAAGAAGAAGAAGAAGAAGAAGAAGAAGAAGAAGAAGAAGAAGAAGAAGGAAAAGAAGAAGGAAAAGAAGGAAAAGAAGAAGAAGAAGAAGGAAAAGAAGAAGAAGAAGAAGAAGAAGAAGGAAAAGAAGAAGAAGGAAAAGAAGAAGAAGAAGAAGAAGAAGAAGAAGAAGAAGAAGAAGAAGAAGAAGGAAAAGAAGAAGAAGGAAAAGAAGAAGAAGAAGAAGAAGAAGAAGAAGAAGAAGAAGAAGAAGAAGAAGAAGAAGAAAAGAAGAAGAAGAAGAAGAAGAAGAAGAAGGAAAAGAAGAAGAAGAAGAAGAAGAAGAAGAAGAAGAAGAAGAAGGAAAAGAAGAAGAAGAAGAAGAAGACAACACCCCCAGGCCTCCAATATTAAACCTCATCCAGCACACATTTTTCTTGGCCTCAATATTTCTTTATTGACCATGTGACACATGTTGGCCCCGCCCATCACCATGACAACCACACTTTCTCACTGAGTGCTGCCTTGATTTATACCACACACACACACACACACACACACACACACACACACACACACACACACACACACACACACACACACATTACACACACACACACACACATTACACACACACACACACACACACACATTACACAAACACACACACACACACACACACACACATTACACACACACACACACACACACACACACATTACACACACAAACACACACACACACACACACACATTACACACACACACACACATGTTGACTGCACAATCAAAGAGCAGAAGTTACTTTTACAAAAAGCTTCAAGTAAGGACGTGCCGATACAACTACCCACTTCCCATATGATATTACATGTGCCGATACAACTACTCACTTCCCATATGATATTACATGTGCCGATACAACTACTCACTTCCCATATGATATTACATGTGCCGATACAACTACTCACTTCCCATATGATATTACATGTGCCGATACAACTACTCACTTCCCATATGATATTAGATGGGCCGATACAACTACTCACTTCCCATATGATATTACATGTGCCGATACAACTACCCACTTCCCATATGATATTCCATGGGCCGATACAACTACTCACTTCCCATATGATATTAGATGGGCCGATACAACTACTCACTTCCCATATGATATTACATGTGCCGATACAACTACTCACTTCCCATATGATATTACATGGGCCGATACAACTACCCACTTCCCATATGATATTCCATGGGCCGATACAACTACTCACTTCCCATATGATATTCCATGGGCCGATACAACTACTCACTTCCCATATGATATTACATGGGCCGATACAACTACCCACTTCCCATAAGATATTACATGTGCCGATACAACTACCCACTTCCCATATGATATTCCATGGGCCGATACAACTACTCACTTCCCATATGATATTACATGGGCCGATACAACTACCCACTTCCCATAAGATATTACATGTGCCGATACAACTACCCACTTCCCATATGATATTCCATGGGCCGATACAACTACTCACTTCCCATATGATATTACATGGGCCGATACAACTACCCACTTCCCATAAGATATTACATGTGCCGATACAACTACCCACTTCCCATATGATATTACATGTGCCGATACAACTACCCACTTCCCATATGATATTAGATGGGCCGATACAACTACCCACTTCCCATATGATATTACATGTGCCGCTACAATTACTCACTTCCCATATGATATTAGATGTGCCGATACAACTACTCACTTCCCATATGATATTACATGTGCCGATACAACTACTCACTTCCCATATGATATTAGATGGGCCGATACAACTACTCACTTCCCATATGATATTACATGTGCCGATACAACTACTCACTTCCCATATGATATTAGATGTGCCGATACAACTACTCACTTCCCATATGATATTAGATGGGCCGATACAACTATTCACTTCCCATATGATATTAGATGGGCCGATACAACCCCCTGGAGTGACTGTTTATGTACTCATCTATCTGTATGTGTCAAGGGACACGCTCACGCCCCCCCCCTGGAGTGACTGTTTATGTAGTCATCTATCTGTATGTGTCAAGGGACACGCTCACGCCCCCCCTGGAGTGACTGTTTATGTACTCATCTATCTGTATGTGTCATGAGACACGCTCACGCCCCCCCTGGAGTGACGGTTTATGTAGTCATCTATCTGTATGTGTCAAGGGACACGCTCACGCCCCCCCCTGGAGTGACTGTTTATGTACTCATCTATCTATATGTGTCATGAGACACGCTCACGCCCCCCCTGGAGTGACGGTTTATGTAGTCATCTATCTGTATGTGTCAAGGGACACGCTCACGCCCCCCCCTGGAGTGACTGTTTATGTACTCATCTATCTGTATGTGTCATGAGACACACTCACGCCCCCCCTGGAGTGACTGTTTATGTACTCATCTATCTGTATGTGTCAAGGGACACGCTCACGCCCCCCCCTGGAGTGACTGTTTATGTACTCATCTATCTGTATGTGTCAAGGGACACGCTCACGCCCCCCCTGGAGTGACGGGTTATGTACTCATCTATCTGTATGTGTCAAGGGACACGCTCGCGCCCCCCCTGGAGTGACTGTTTATGTACTCATCTATCTGTATGTGTCAAGAGACATGCTCACGCCCCCCCCCTGGAGTGACGGTTTATGTACTCATCTATCTGTATGTGTCAAGAGACATGCTCACGCCCCCCCCTGGAGTGACGGTTTATGTACTCATCTATCTGTACGTGTCAAGGGACACGCTCACGCCCCCCCTGGAGTGACGGTTTATGTAGTCATCTATCTGTATGTGTCAAGAGACATGCTCACGCCCCCCCCTGGAGTGACGGTTTATTTACTCATCTATCTGTATGTGTCAAGAGACATGCTCACGCCCCCCCCCCTGGAGTGACGGTTTATGTACTCATCTATCTGTATGTGTCAAGAGACATGCTCACGCCCCCCCCTGGAGTGACGGTTTATGTACTCATCTATCTGTACGTGTCAAGGGACACGCTCACGCCCCCCCTGGAGTGACGGTTTATGTAGTCATCTATCTGTATGTGTCAAGAGACATGCTCACGCCCCCCCCTGGAGTGACGGTTTATTTACTCATCTATCTGTATGTGTCAAGGGACACGCTCACGCCCCCCTGGAGTGACTGTTTATGTAGTCATCTATCTGTATGTGTCAAGAGACATGCTCACGCCCCCCCTGGAGTGACTGTTTATGTAGTCATCTATCTGTATGTGTCAAGGGACACGCTCACGCCCCCCCCTGGAGTGACTGTTTATGTACTCATCTATCTGTATGTGTCATGAGACACACTCACGCCCCCCCTGGAGTGACTGTTTATGTACTCATCTATCTGTATGTGTCAAGGGACACGCTCACGCCCCCCCTGGAGTGACTGTTTATGTACTCATCTATCTGTATGTGTCAAGGGACACGCTCACGCCCCCCCTGGAGTGACGGGTTATGTACTCATCTATCTGTATGTGTCAAGGGACACGCTCGCGCCCCCCCTGGAGTGACTGTTTATGTACTCATCTATCTGTATGTGTCAAGAGACATGCTCACGCCCCCCCCCTGGAGTGACGGTTTATGTACTCATCTATCTGTATGTGTCAAGAGACATGCTCACGCCCCCCCCTGGAGTGACGGTTTATGTACTCATCTATCTGTACGTGTCAAGGGACACGCTCACGCCCCCCCTGGAGTGACGGTTTATGTAGTCATCTATCTGTATGTGTCAAGAGACATGCTCACGCCCCCCCCTGGAGTGACGGTTTATTTACTCATCTATCTGTATGTGTCAAGAGACATGCTCACGCCCCCCCCCCTGGAGTGACGGTTTATGTACTCATCTATCTGTATGTGTCAAGAGACATGCTCACGCCCCCCCCTGGAGTGACGGTTTATGTACTCATCTATCTGTACGTGTCAAGGGACACGCTCACGCCCCCCCTGGAGTGACGGTTTATGTAGTCATCTATCTGTATGTGTCAAGAGACATGCTCACGCCCCCCCCTGGAGTGACGGTTTATTTACTCATCTATCTGTATGTGTCAAGGGACACGCTCACGCCCCCCTGGAGTGACTGTTTATGTAGTCATCTATCTGTATGTGTCAAGAGACATGCTCACGCCCCCCCCTGGAGTGACTGTTTATGTACTCATCTATCTGTATGTGTCAAGGGACACGCTCACGCCCCCCCCTGGAGTGACTGTTTATGTAGTCATCTATCTGTATGTGTCAAGGGACACGCTCACGCCCCCCCCTGGAGTGACTGTTTATGTAGTCATCTATCTGTATGTGTCAAGGGACACGCTCACGCCCCCCTGGAGTGACTGTTTATGTACTCATCTATCTGTATGTGTCAAGAGACATGCTCACGCCCCCCCCTGGAGTGACTGTTTATGTACTCATCTATCTGTATGTGTCAAGGGACACGCTCACGCCCCCCCCTGGAGTGACTGTTTATGTACTCATCTATCTGTATGTGTCAAGGGACACGCTCACGCCCCCCTGGAGTGACTGTTTATGTACTCATCTATCTGTATGTGTCATGAGACACGCTCACGCCCTCCCCCACACCGGGGTGACATGGTGTGGTCCTGACCTGTCTGGGTTCTGGGGGCAGACGTGCATCTGGAGCAGGATCCTCTGGGTGAAGGTCTTGAAGCACTGGCCACACTTCCAGAGGTGCCAGTCACTGAACTCGCTGCTCAGCTGGCTGGTGGACGTGGGACTGGCCAGGACTCGCTGGTTCTTGGAGCCCAGCTGGCCGAAGGAGGACTCGGAGTGAAAGGGGGCGCCGCTCTTGTCCAGCATGGAGAAGGTTCTAGCGCAGGGTGTCTGGGGGAAGACCATGGAGGACGAAGGCTTGCCGTTCTTGTTGAAGGCTTGCAAGGATTCCTGGCGAGTCATGGCCTCCACCACCGAGGCTGGAACGTTGACTGAGGAGCACAAGCACACCACTCCTTCATCCCCGTGCTGACAGGACCAAAGACAGAATCCTTTCTCACGGTTTTCATCCTGAGCCACACACTGCAGCGGGATACCGAAGAAGGAGGTGTAGGAGTCGTTGTACCACACCAGCAGCTCACTTCCCCGCGGGATGTCCATGCACGCCCGGTAGAAGATGCTGGACCTGCAGCACACACACCATTATTGTCCCACCTGGTGTTGTTGTGGCCACACCCGTGACCTCACACACTTTGAACACTGCAGCATGGCGCTTTCATCAGCTATCAAAAACAAAGACACCTGCTGGAGGGGGCGTGGCCTCTTTAGGTGTTTCCTTTCAAAGGTTTCTATCAGCAAATGTCAATTCCTGTCATGCCTGCGTCCAAATGTTGGTTATTTACAGTCAAAGGCTGAGAATGTGCAATAGTTGACATGAGAATGTGCAATAGTTGACATGAAAATGTGCAATAGTTGACATGAAAATGTGCAATAGTTGACATGAAAATGTGCAATAGTTGACATGAAAATGTGCAATAGTTGACATGACAATGTGCAATAGTTGACATGAAAATGTGCAATAGTTGACATGAAAATGTGCAATAGTTGACATGAAAATGTGCAATAGTTGACATGAAAATGTGCAATAGTTGACATGAAAATGTGCAATAGTTGACATGAAAATGTGCAATAGTTGACATGAAAATGTGCAATAGTTGACATGAAAATGTGCAATAGTTGACATGAAAATGTGCAATAGTTGACATGAGAATGTGCAATAGTTGACATGAAAATGTGCAATAGTTGACATGAAAATGTGCAATAGTTGACATGAAAATGTGCAATAGTTGACATGAAAATGTGCAATAGTTGACATGAAAATGTGCAATAGTTGACATGAAAATGTGCAATAGTTGACATGACAATGTGCAATAGTTGACATGAAAATGTGCAATAGTTGACATGAAAATGTGCAATAGTTGACATGAAAATGTGCAATAGTTGACTTGAAAATGTGCAATAGTTGACTTGAAAATGTGCAATAGTTGACTTGAAAATGTGCAATAGTTGACATGAAAATGTGCAATAGTTGACATGAAAATGTGCAATAGTTGACATGAAAATGTGCAATAGTTGACATGAAAATGTGCAATAGTTGACATGAAAATGTGCAATAGTTGACATGAAAATGTGCAATAGTTGACATGAAAATGTGCAATAGTTGACATGAAAATGTGCAATAGTTGACATGAAAATGTGCAATAGTTGACATGAAAATGTGCAATAGTTGACATGAAAATGTGCAATAGTTGACATGAAAATGTGCAATAGTTGACATGAAAATGTGCAATAGTTGACATGAAAATGTGCAATAGTTGACTTGAAAATGTGCAATAGTTGACATGAAAATGTGCAATAGTTGACATGAAAATGTGCAATAGTTGACATGAAAATGTGCAATAGTTGACATGAAAATGTGCAATAGTTGACATGAAAATGTGCAATAGTTGACATGAAAATGTGCAATAGTTGACATGAAAATGTGCAATAGTTGACATGAAAATGTGCAATAGTTGACATGAAAATGTGCAATAGTTGACATGAAAATGTGCAATAGTTGACATGAAAATGTGCAATAGTTGACTTGAAAATGTGCAATAGTTGACTTGAAAATGTGCAATAGTTGACATGAAAATGTGCAATAGTTGACATGAAAATGTGCAATAGTTGACATGAAAATGTGCAATAGTTGACATGAAAATGTGCAATAGTTGACTTGAAAATGTGCAATAGTTGACTTGAAAATGTGCAATAGTTGACATGAAAATGTGCAATAGTTGACATGAAAATGTGCAATAGTTGACATGAAAATGTGCAATAGTTGACATGAAAATGTGCAATAGTTGACATGAAAATGTGCAATAGTTGACATGAAAATGTGCAATAGTTGACATGAAAATGTGCAATAGTTGACATGAAAATGTGCAATAGTTGACATGAAAATGTGCAATAGTTGACATGAAAATGTGCAATAGTTGACATGAAAATGTGCAATAGTTGACATGAAAATGTGCAATAGTTGACATGAAAATGTGCAATAGTTGACATGAAAATGTGCAATAGTTGACATGAAAATGTGCAATAGTTGACATGAAAATGTGCAATAGTTGACATGAAAATGTCCTGCAGCAGATTACACATCACTTACCTCGGGTAAACATACACAAAAATAACTTATCTGCTGAATTAAAACCGTTTCATCCGAGACTGCACCGCCATCATCATGTACTGTAAGAACTACCACAGGTGTGTTCTTACCTGTACTGCACCGCCATCATCATGTACTGTAAGAACTACCACAGGTGTGTTCTTACCTGTACTGCACCGCCATCATCATGTACTGTAAGAACTACCACAGGTGTGTTCTTACCTGTACTGCACCGCCATCATCATGTACTGTAAGAACTACCACAGGTGTGTTCTTACCTGTACTGCACCACCATCATCATGTACTGTAAGAACTACCACAGGTGTGTTCTTACCTGTACTGCACCGCCATCATCATGTACTGTAAGAACTACCACAGGTGTGTTCTTACCTGTACTGCACCGCCATCATCATGTACTGTAAGAACTACCACAGGTGTGTTCTTACCTGTACTGCACCACCATCATCATGTACTGTAAGAACTACCACAGGTGTGTTCTTACCTGTACTGCACCACCATCATCATGTACTGTAAGAACTACCACAGGTGTGTTCTTACCTGTACTGCACCACCATCATGTTCTGCTCCCCACAGTGTCGGGCACAGCGGATGTAGCGCATCCAGCTGGACTTGGACGGGTCGTTGCCATCCAGAAAGTGCAACAAGGTTCCCTCCGAGTCGTAGATCTGTAACACAAACATACTGAGTGAAGATGATAGTATTATTAGTAATACAACACAAACATACTGAGTGAAGATGATAGTATTATTAGTAATACAACACAAACATACTGAGTGGAGATGATAGTATTATTAGTACTACAACACAAACATACAGAGTGAAGATGATAGTATTATTAGTACTACAACACAAACATACTGAGTGGAGATGATAGTATTATTAGTACTACAACACAAACATACTGAGTGAAGATGATAGTATTATTAGTACTACAACACAAACATACTGAGTGAAGATGATAGTATTATTAGTACTACAACACAAACATACTGAGTGAAGATGATAGTATTATTAGTAATACAACACAAACATACTGAGTGAAGATGATAGTATTATTAGTACTACAACACAAACATACTGAGTGGAGATGATAGTATTATTAGTACTACAACACAAACATACTGAGTGAAGATGATAGTATTATTAGTACTACAACACAAACATACTGAGTGGAGATGATAGTATTATTAGTACTACAACACAAACATACTGAGTGAAGATGATAGTATTATTAGTACTACAACACAAACATACTGAGTGAAGATGATAGTATTATTAGTACTACAACACAAACATACTGAGTGGAGATGATAGTATTATTAGTACTACAACACAAACATACTGAGTGAAGATGATAGTATTATTAGTACTACAACACAAACATACTGAGTGAAGATGATAGTATTATTAGTACTACAACACAAACATACTGAGTGGAGATGATAGTATTATTAGTACTACAACACAAACATACTGAGTGAAGATGATAGTATTATTAGTACTACAACACAAACATACTGAGTGAAGATGATAGTATTATTAGTACTACAACACAAACATACTGAGTGGAGATGATAGTATTATTAGTACTACAACACAAACATACTGAGTGAAGATGATAGTATTATTAGTACTACAACACAAACATACTGAGTGGAGATGATAGTATTATTAGTACTACAACACAAACATACTGAGTGAAGATGATAGTATTATTAGTACTACAACACAAACATACTGAGTGGAGATGATAGTATTATTAGTACTACAACACAAACATACTGAGTGAAGATGATAGTATTATTAGTACTACAACACAAACATACTGAGTGAAGATGATAGTATTATTAGTACTACAACACAAACATACTGAGTGAAGATGATAGTATTATTAGTACTACAACACAAACATACTGAGTGGAGATGATAGTATTATTAGTACTACAACACAAACATACTGAGTGAAGATGATAGTATTATTAGTACTACAACACAAACATACTGAGTGAAGATGATAGTATTATTAGTACTACAACACAAACATACTGAGTGGAGATGATAGTATTATTAGTACTACAACACAAACATACTGAGTGAAGATGATAGTATTATTAGTACTACAACACAAACATACTGAGTGGAGATGATAGTATTATTAGTACTACAACACAAACATACTGAGTGAAGATGATAGTATTATTAGTACTACAACACAAACATACTGAGTGGAGATGATAGTATTATTAGTACTACAACACAAACATACTGAGTGAAGATGATAGTATTATTAGTACTACAACACAAACATACTGAGTGGAGATGATAGTATTATTAGTACTACAACACAAACATACTGAGTGAAGATGATAGTATTATTAGTACTACAACACAAACATACTGAGTGAAGATGATAGTATTATTAGTACTACAACACAAACATACTGAGTGGAGATGATAGTATTATTAGTACTACAACACAAACATACAGAGTGAAGATGATAGTATTATTAGTACTACAACACAAACATACTGAGTGAAGATGATAGTATTATTAGTACTACAACACAAACATACTGAGTGAAGATGATAGTATTATTAGGGTTAGGGTTAAACAGGATGGTGTGTGGTAGTACTAATAGTACTTAAACAGGATGGTGTGTGGTAGTACTAATAGTACTTAAACAGGATGGTGTGTGGTAGTACTAATAGTACTTGAACAGGATGGTGTGTGGTAGTACTAATAGTACTTGAACAGGATGGTGTGTGGTAGTACTAATAGTACTTGAACAGGATGGTGTGTGGTAGTACTAATAGTACTTGAACAGGATGGTGTGTGGTAGTACTAATAGTACTTGAACAGGATGGTGTGTGGTAGTACTAATAGTACTTGAACAGGATGGTGTGTGGTAGTACTAATAGTACTTGAACAGGATGGTGTGTGGTAGTACTAATAGTACTTGAACAGGATGGTGTGTGGTAGTACTAATAGTACTTAAACAGGATGGTGTGTGGTAGTACTAATAGTACTTGAACAGGATGGTGTGTGGTAGTACTAATAGTACTTGAACAGGATGGTGTGTGGTAGTACTAATAGTACTTAAACAGGATGGTGTGTGGTAGTACTAATAGTACTTGAACAGGATGGTGTGTGGTAGTACTAATAGTACTTAAACAGGATGGTGTGTGGTAGTACTAATAGTACTTGAACAGGATGGTGTGTGGTAGTACTAATAGTACTTAAACAGGATGGTGTGTGGTAGTACTAATAGTACTTGAACAGGATGGTGTGTGGTAGTACTAATAGTACTTGAACAGGATGGTGTGTGGTAGTACTAATAGTACTTAAACAGGATGGTGTGTGGTAGTACTAATAGTACTTGAATATGATTGACATACAGTATATACATGTAGAGAGGCGGGGCCGGCGAGCGAGCAGCGAGGCAGGGCACGCCGGAGCCCGGCCCAAGATGGCGGCGAGGACGGCGAGCGAGCGGCGAGCGGCGAGGCGGGGCGCGCCGGGAGCAACGCCGCAATTGTGCCCAGGTGTGCCATCCGTGCACCTGGACACAATCATCCAATCTCCTCTTGCTGAAGAAAAGGGGAGCAGCCGGGAGAGAGAGGAGCGAGGAGGAAGCGGACGCGGAGCGTGAGAGGAAAAGAGCGGGAGGAAAAGAGCGGGAGGAAAAGAGCGGGAGGAAAAGAGCGGGAGGAAAAGAGCGGGAGGAAAAGAGCGGGAGGCAGACGACGACGCGACAAAGTGAAGAACGACAGCGGACATCTTTTATTGAAAGAATAAAACAAACATCAAACTGTTCAAAGATGTTTGATGGTCCATAGAACCTGCAAGATGGCACTATATAGTACACACTATACACTACACACTACACAGTATACACTACACACTATACACTACACACTATATAGTATACACTATACACTACACAGTATATAGTACACAGTATACACTACACAGTATATAGTATACACTATACACTACACAGTATATAGTACACAGTATACACTACACAGTATATAGTATACAGTACGAGGTGTATATATAGTAGTACACAGAGGCGTATATATATAGTAGTACACAGAGGTGTATATATATAGTAGTACACAGAGGTGTATATATAGTAGTACACAGAGGTGTATATATATAGTAGTACACAGAGGTGTATATATATAGTAGTACACAGAGGTGTATATATATAGTAGTACACAGAGGTGTATATATATAGTAGTACACAGAGGTGTATATATATAGTATACAGTACGAGGTGTATATATAGTAGTACACAGAGGTGTATATATATAGTAGTACACAGAGGTGTATATATATAGTAGTACACAGAGGTGTATATATATAGTAGTACACAGAGGTGTATATATATAGTATACAGTACGAGGTGTATATATAGTAGTACACAGAGGTGTATATATATAGTAGTACACAGAGGTGTATATATATAGTAGTACACAGAGGTGTATATATATAGTAGTACACAGAGGTGTATATATATAGTATACAGTACGAGGTGTATATATAGTAGTACACAGAGGTGTATATATATATAGTAGTACACAGAGGTGTATATATATATAGTAGTACACAGAGGTGTATATATATAGTAGTACACAGAGGTGTATATATATAGTAGTACACAGAGGTGTATATATATAGTAGTACACAGAGGTGTATATATATAGTAGTACACAGAGGTGTATATATATAGTAGTACACAGAGGTGTATATATATAGTAGTACACAGTATATATAGTAGACAGCTCTGAAAGGTGTAAAATAACAAAGGAGAAGCAGTAAATTGTCCTTGTTTGACTTGAACAGACCACACAAGAACAGCACTAAACCAGCGAGTCTATCAGTCAAGTGTGTTAAGTGCATGAAGAAGTCAGTCAAGTGTGTTAAGTGCATGAAGAAGTCAGTCAAGTGTGTTAAGTGCATGAAGAAGTCAGTCAAGTGTGTTAAGTGCATGAAGAAGTCAGTCAAGTGTGTTAAGTGCATGAAGAAGTCAGTCAAGTGTGTTAAGTGCATGAAGAAGTCAGTGAAGTGTGTTAAGTGCATGAAGAAGTCAGTGAAGTGTGTTAAGTGCATGAAGAAGTCAGTGAAGTGTGTTAAGTGCATGAAGAAGTCAGTGAAGTGTGTTAAGTGCATGAAGAAGTCAGTCAAGTGTGTTAAGTGCATGAAGAAGTCAGTCAAGTGTGTTAAGTGCATGAAGAAGTCAGTGAAGTGTGTTAAGTGCATGAAGAAGTCAGTGAAGTGTGTTAAGTGCATGAAGAAGTCAGTCAAGTGTGTTAAGTGCATGAAGAAGTCAGTCAAGTGTGTTAAGTGCATGAAGAAGTCAGTGAAGTGTGTTAAGTGCATGAAGAAGTCAGTGAAGTGTGTTAAGTGCATGAAGAAGTCAGTCAAGTGTGTTAAGTGCATGAAGAAGTCAGTCAAGTGTGTTAAGTGCATGAAGAAGTCAGTGAAGTGTGTTAAGTGCATGAAGAAGTCAGTGAAGTGTGTTAAGTGCATGAAGAAGTCAGTGAAGTGTGTTAAGTGCATGAAGAAGTCAGTCAAGTGTGTTAAGTGCATGAAGAAGTCAGTCAAGTGTGTTAAGTGCATGAAGAAGTCAGTGAAGTGTGTTAAGTGCATGAAGAAGTCAGTGAAGTGTGTTAAGTGCATGAAGAAGTCAGTCAAGTGTGTTAAGTGCATGAAGAAGTCAGTCAAGTGTGTTAAGTGCATGAAGAAGTCAGTGAAGTGTGTTAAGTGCATGAAGAAGTCAGTGAAGTGTGTTAAGTGCATGAAGAAGTCAGTGAAGTGTGTTAAGTGCATGAAGAAGTCAGTGAAGTGTGTTAAGTGCATGAAGAAGTCAGTCAAGTGTGTTAAGTGCATGAAGAAGTCAGTCAAGTGTGTTAAGTGCATGAAGAAGTCAGTGAAGTGTGTTAAGTGCATGAAGAAGTCAGTGAAGTGTGTTAAGTGCATGAAGAAGTCAGTCAAGTGTGTTAAGTGCATGAAGAAGTCAGTCAAGTGTGTTAAGTGCATGAAGAAGTCAGTGAAGTGTGTTAAGTGCATGAAGAAGTCAGTGAAGTGTGTTAAGTGCATGAAGAAGTCAGTGAAGTGTGTTAAGTGCATGAAGAAGTCAGTCAAGTGTGTTAAGTGCATGAAGAAGTCAGTCAAGTGTGTTAAGTGCATGAAGAAGTCAGTGAAGTGTGTTAAGTGCATGAAGAAGTCAGTGAAGTGTGTTAAGTGCATGAAGAAGTCAGTCAAGTGTGTTAAGTGCATGAAGAAGTCAGTCAAGTGTGTTAAGTGCATGAAGAAGTCAGTGAAGTGTGTTAAGTGCATGAAGAAGTCAGTGAAGTGTGTTAAGTGCATGAAGAAGTCAGTGAAGTGTGTTAAGTGCATGAAGAAGTCAGTGAAGTGTGTTAAGTGCATGAAGAAGTCAGTGAAGTGTGCTTATCAGCAGGCATGAAGTGCAAGTGACTCATGCAGTTGTGTCGCACCTCCAATGTCATCTATCAGCTGATAATAAACCCTTTTGTTTCTGGACAACTTCAGGACACACCCACCCTCTGATGTCATCACCTGACACCCTCTGATGTCATCACCTGACACCCTCTGATGTCATCACCTGACACCCTCTGATGTCATCACCTGACACCCTCGGATGTCATCACCTGACACCCTCTGATGTCATCACCTGACACCCTCTGATGTCATCACCTGACACCCTCTGATGTCATCACCTGACACCCTCTGATGTCATCACCTGACACCCTGTGATGTCATCACCTGACACCCTCTGATGTCATCACCTGACACCCTCTGATGTCATCACCTGACACCCTCTGATGTCATCACCTGACACCCTCGGATGTCATCACCTGACAGCCTCTGATGTCATCACCTGACACCCTGTGATGTCATCACCTGACACCCTCTGATGTCATCACCTGACACCCTGTGATGTCATCACCTGACACCCTCTGATGTCATCACCTGACAAGTCCACTGTTGGTGTGTAGAAGATGTTGTTCTTCAGTCCAAATCCAGGAAAACTCTTCCTGAGAGAAGATCAATGATGGCACACTTGTCTTCTACAGCTAATCAATAATGCTCACTAATTCTGCCGTTATCTTCATCACCTCCTCTCCTTCACTGAACAAACACTCACTACTACACTTTCAACACACTGTACTCATCATTACTACACTTTCACTTCTGATCCACTTCTCATTCACACACTACTCAATTATGATTCACACAATGTTTACATGTGGTTCAAACCTGATTCACACTGGGTTTATAATATGGCTTGAACCCTATTCACACAATGTTTGCATGTGGTTCAAACCTGATTCACACTAGGTTTATAATGTGGCTTGAACCCTATTCACAAAATGTTTGCATGTCGTTCAAACCAGATTCACACTATGTTTATAATGTGGCTTGAACCCTATTCCCACAATGTTTATAATGTGGTTCAAACTTGATTCACACTGTTTATAATGTGGCTTGAACCTGATTCACACTATGTTTACATGCCATTTAAACCTGATTTACAATGTTTAAATGTGGTTCAAACCTGATTCACACTATGTTTACATGTGGTTCAAACCTGTTTTACACTGTTTATAATGTGGCTTGAACTTTATTCACACAATGTTTACATGTTCTTCAAACCTGATTCACACTATGTTAACACATGCCAATCAAACCTGATTCACACTATGTTTACATGTGGTTCAAACCTGATTCACACTATGTTTACATGTGGTTCAAACCTGATTCACACTGTGTTTACAAGCCATTCAAACCTGATTCACACTATGTTTACAGGTTATTCAAGCCTGATGTTTATAATGTGGTTTGAACCTGATTCACACAATGTTTATAATGTGGTTCAAACCTGATTCACAGTATGTTAACTTGTGGTTCAAACCTGATTCACACTATTATTACAAGTTGTTCAAACCTGATTCACACTGTTTATAATGTGGTTTGAACCTGATTCACACTGTTTGGACATGGTTCAAACCTAATTCACACTATGTTTATAATGTGGTTCAAACCTGATTCACACAATGTTTACATGTTGTTCAAACCTGATTCACACTTTGGTTACATGTTGTTCAAAACTGATTCACACTATGTTTATAATGTACTTTGAACCTGATTCACACTGTTTACATGTTGTTCAAACCTGATTCACACTATGTTTAGACGTGGTTCAAAACTGATTCACACTATGTTTATAATGTGGCTTGAACCTGATACACACTATGTTTACATGCCATTCAAACCTGATTCACACTATGTTTACATGTGGTTCAAAACTGATTCACACTACGTTTATAATGTGGCTCGAACCTTATTCACACAATGTTTAAATGTTCAAACCTGATTCACACTATGATTATAATGTGGCTCAAACCTTATTCCCACAATGTTTACATGCTGTTCAACCAGATTCACAGTATGTTCACTTGTGGTTTGAATCTGATTTACAGCGTCGTTCACACCTGATTCACACTATGTTTACATGTGGTTCAATCTTGATTCACACTATGTTATAATGTGGTTGGAACCTGATTCACACTATGTTTATAATGTTGTTTGAACCGAATTCACACAATGTTTACATGTGGTTCAAACCTGATTTACACTGTGTTCACTTGTGTTTAGATGATTTACACTGTCGTTCACACCTAATTCACACCGTTTAAAAAGTGGTTCAAACCTGATTCACACTATGTTTACATGTGGTTCAAACCTAATTCACACTGTGTTCACTTGTGGTTCAAACCTGATTCAAAATGTTTACATGTGGTTTGAACCTGATTCACAATGTTTACATGCCATTCAAACCTGATTCACACTATGTTTAAACATGGTTCAAACCTGATTCACACTGTGTTTACATTTGGTTTGAACCTGATTTACACTGTTTACATGTGATTCACACATGATTCACACTGTGTTTACATTTGGTTTGAACCTGATTTACACTGTTTACATGTGATTCAAACATGATTCACACTGCTGACTTGTGGTTCAAACCTGACTCACATTATGTTCACATTTGGTACAAACCTTAATCACACTGTTTACTTGTGGTTCAAACCTAATTCACACTATGTTTAGTTGTAATTCAAACCTGATTCAACCTATGTTTACATGTGGTTCAAACTTGATTCACGCTATAGTTACATGTGGTTAAAACCTGATTTATTTTATGTTTACAAACTCATCGAACCTGATTCACACTGTGATCACATCTGGTTTGAGTCTGATTCACACTGTTTTCACTTGTAATTTAAAGTCCTACTGAAAGCCACTACTAGTGAGCACGCAGTCTGATAGTTTATATATCAATGATGACATCTTAACATTGCAACACATGCCAATACGGCCGGGTTAACTTATAAAGTGACATTTTACATTTCCCGGGAAATATCCGGCTGAAAACGTCTATGTATGATGACGTATGCGCGTGACGTCAACGGTTGAAGCGGAAGTATTGGTACACCATTGTATCCAATACAAAAAAGCTCTGTTTTCATCTCATAATTCCACAGTATTGTGGACATCTGTGTTGGTGAATCTTTTGCAATTTGTTTAATGAACAATGGAGACTGCAAAGAAGAAAGTTGTAGGTGGGATCGGTGTATTAGCGGCTGGCTGCAGCAACACAACCAGGAGGACTTTGAGGATAGCAGACGCGCTAGCCGAACAACCTCACCTTGACTTCCTCCGTCTCGCCAACCGCATCGATGATCAGGTGAAGTCCTTCGTCGTACCGTCGATCGCTGGAACGCAGGTGAGCACGGGTGTTGATGAGCAGATGAGAGCTGGCGTAGGTGCAGAGCTAATGTTTTTAGCATAGCTCTGTCGAGGTTCCGTAGCTAAGTTGGCTTCAATGGCGTCGTTAGCAACAGCATTGCTAAGCTTCGCCAAGCTGGACAGCATTAACCGTGTAGTTACATGTCCAGAGTTTAATAGTATTGTTGATCTTCTGTCTATCCTTCCAGTCAGGGGTTTATTTATTTTGTTTCTATCCGCATTTAAGCACGATGCTATCACATTAGCTCAGTAGCTAAAGTGCTTCGCCAATGTATTGTCGTGGAGATAAAAGTCACTGTGAATGTCCATTTCGCGTTCTGGACTCTCATTTTCAAGAGGATATAGTATCCCAGGTGCTTTCAAATACAAATCCGTGATCCACCATAGAAAAAGGAGAGAGTGTGGAATCCAATGAGCCAGCTTGTACCTAAGTTACGCTCAGAGCGAAAAAAGATATGTCCTGCACTGCACTCTAGTCCTTCACTCTAACGTTCCTCATCCACGAATCTTTCATCCTCGCTCAAATTAATGGGGTAATCGTCGCTTTCTCGGTCCGAATCGCTCTCGCTGCTGGTGTAAACAATGTGCAGATGTGAGCAGCCCTTCCTCCGGTGACGTCACGCTACTTCCGCTACAGGCAAGGCTTTTTTTTAATCAGCGACCAAAAGTTGCGAACTTTATCATCGATTTTCTCTACTAAATCCTTTCAGCAAAAATATGGCAATATCGCAAAATGATCAAGTATGACACATAGAATGGATCTGCTATCCCCGTTTAAATGAAAAAATATCATTTCAGTAGGCCTTTAAACCTGATTCACACTATTTTCACTTGCAATTCACACCATTTTCACACTGTGTTCAAAGCGCACTGACACCATTTGGTGGTGTTCACATGGTGCCAAAGGATCAACATGACAGAGTTGTAAAAACAACTAGTACATGTTGCTGAAGCAGAACCTTCTACATGTGGACCTCCACATGTAGGAGCAACAGTCTGGACCTCCACATGTAGAAGCAACAGTCTGGACCTCCACATGTAGAAGCAACAGTCTGGACCTCCACATGTAGGAGCAACAGTCTGGACCTCCACATGTAGGAGCAACAGTCTGGACCTCCACATGTAGAAGCAACAGTCTGGACCTCCACATGTAGAAGCAACAGTCTGGACCTCCACATGTAGAAGCAACAGTCTGGACCTCCACATGTAGAAGCAACAGTCTGGACCTCCACATGTAGGAGCAACAGTCTGGACCTCCACATGTAGGAGCAACAGTCTGGACCTCCACATGTAGAAGCAACAGTCTGGACCTCCACATGTAGGAGCAACAGTCTGGACCTCCACATGTAGAAGCAACAGTCTGGACCTCCACATGTAGGAGCAACAGTCTGGACCTCCACATGTAGGAGCAACAGTCTGGACCTCCACATGTAGGAGCAACAGTCTGGACCTCCACATGTAGGAGCAACAGTCTGGACCTCCACATGTAGGAGCAACAGTCTGGACCTCCACATGTAGGAGCAACAGTCTGGACCTCCACATGTAGAAGCAACAGTCTGGACCTCCACATGTAGAAGCAACAGTCTGGACCTCCACATGTAGAAGCAACAGTCTGGACCTCCACATGTAGAAGCAACAGTCTGGACCTCCACATGTAGGAGCAACAGTCTGGACCTCCACATGTAGAAGCAACAGTCTGGACCTCCACATGTAGAAGCAACAGTCTGGACCTCCACATGTAGGAGCAACAGTCTGGACCTCCACATGTAGAAGCAACAGTCTGGACCTCCACATGTAGGAGCAACAGTCTGGACCTCCACATGTAGGAGCAACAGTCTGGACCTCCACATGTAGGAGCAACAGTCTGGACCTCCACATGTAGGAGCAACAGTCTGGACCTCCACATGTAGAAGCAACAGTCTGGACCTCCACATGTAGAAGCAACAGTCTGGACCTCCACATGTAGAAGCAACAGTCTGGACCTCCACATGTAGAAGCAACAGTCTGGACCTCCACATGTAGAAGCAACAGTCTGGACCTCCACATGTAGGAGCAACAGTCTGGACCTCCACATGTAGAAGCAACAGTCTGGACCTCCACATGTAGGAGCAATAGTCTGGACCTCCACATGTAGAAGCAACAGTCTGGACCTCCACATGTAGAAGCAACAGTCTGGACCTCCACATGTAGAAGCAACAGTCTGGACCTCCACATGTAGAAGCAACAGTCTGGACCTCCACATGTAGGAGCAACAGTCTGGACCTCCACATGTAGAAGCAACAGTCTGGACCTCCACATGTAGGAGCAACAGTCTGGACCTCCACATGTAGAAGCAACAGTCTGGACCTCCACATGTAGAAGCAACAGTCTGGACCTCCACATGTAGAAGCAACAGTCTGGACCTCCACATGTAGAAGCAACAGTCTGGACCTCCACATGTAGGAGCAACAGTCTGGACCTCCACATGTAGGAGCAACAGTCTGGACCTCCACATGTAGGAGCAACAGTCTGGACCTCCACATGTAGAAGCAACAGTCTGGACCTCCACATGTAGGAGCAACAGTCTGGACCTCCACATGTAGGAGCAACAGTCTGGACCTCCACATGTAGGAGCAACAGTCTGGACCTCCACATGTAGAAGCAACAGTCTGGACCTCCACATGTAGGAGCAACAGTCTGGACCTCCACATGTAGAAGCAACAGTCTGGACCTCCACATGTAGGAGCAACAGTCTGGACCTCCACATGTAGGAGCAACAGTCTGGACCTCCACATGTAGGAGCAACAGTCTGGACCTCCACATGTAGGAGCAACAGTCTGGACCTCCACATGTAGAAGCAACAGTCTGGACCTCCACATGTAGAAGCAACAGTCTGGACCTCCACATGTAGAAGCAACAGTCTGGACCTCCACATGTAGAAGCAACAGTCTGGACCTCCACATGTAGAAGCAACAGTCTGGACCTCCACATGTAGGAGCAACAGTCTGGACCTCCACATGTAGAAGCAACAGTCTGGACCTCCACATGTAGGAGCAATAGTCTGGACCTCCACATGTAGAAGCAACAGTCTGGACCTCCACATGTAGAAGCAACAGTCTGGACCTCCACATGTAGAAGCAACAGTCTGGACCTCCACATGTAGAAGCAACAGTCTGGACCTCCACATGTAGGAGCAACAGTCTGGACCTCCACATGTAGAAGCAACAGTCTGGACCTCCACATGTAGGAGCAACAGTCTGGACCTCCACATGTAGAAGCAACAGTCTGGACCTCCACATGTAGAAGCAACAGTCTGGACCTCCACATGTAGAAGCAACAGTCTGGACCTCCACATGTAGAAGCAACAGTCTGGACCTCCACATGTAGGAGCAACAGTCTGGACCTCCACATGTAGGAGCAACAGTCTGGACCTCCACATGTAGGAGCAACAGTCTGGACCTCCACATGTAGAAGCAACAGTCTGGACCTCCACATGTAGGAGCAACAGTCTGGACCTCCACATGTAGGAGCAACAGTCTGGACCTCCACATGTAGGAGCAACAGTCTGGACCTCCACATGTAGAAGCAACAGTCTGGACCTCCACATGTAGGAGCAACAGTCTGGACCTCCACATGTAGAAGCAACAGTCTGGACCTCCACATGTAGAAGCAACAGTCTGGACCTCCACATGTAGAAGCAACAGTCTGGACCTCCACATGTAGGAGCAATAGTCTGGACCTCCACATGTAGAAGCAACAGTCTGGACCTCCACATGTAGAAGCAACAGTCTGGACCTCCACATGTAGGAGCAACAGTCTGGACCTCCACATGTAGGAGCAACAGTCTGGACCTCCACATGTAGGAGCAACAGTCTGGACCTCCACATGTAGAAGCAACAGTCTGGACCTCCACATGTAGGAGCAACAGTCTGGACCTCCACATGTAGGAGCAACAGTCTGGACCTCCACATGTAGGAGCAACAGTCTGGACCTCCACATGTAGAAGCAACAGTCTGGACCTCCACATGTAGAAGCAACAGTCTGGACCTCCACATGTAGGAGCAACAGTCTGGACCTCCACATGTAGAAGCAACAGTCTGGACCTCCACATGTAGGAGCAACAGTCTGGACCTCCACATGTAGGAGCAACAGTCTGGACCTCCACATGTAGGAGCAACAGTCTGGACCTCCACATGTAGAAGCAACAGTCTGGACCTCCACATGTAGGAGCAACAGTCTGGACCTCCACATGTAGAAGCAACAGTCTGGACCTCCACATGTAGAAGCAACAGTCTGGACCTCCACATGTAGAAGCAACAGTCTGGACCTCCACATGTAGGAGCAATAGTCTGGACCTCCACATGTAGAAGCAACAGTCTGGACCTCCACATGTAGAAGCAACAGTCTGGACCTCCACATGTAGAAGCAACAGTCTGGACCTCCACATGTAGGAGCAACAGTCTGGACCTCCACATGTAGAAGCAACAGTCTGGACCTCCACATGTAGAAGCAACAGTCTGGACCTCCACATGTAGGAGCAACAGTCTGGACCTCCACATGTAGGAGCAACAGTCTGGACCTGGGTCTGACGCCATGTTCTCAGCGAGCCGCCTCATCAATCAGCAGGCTGATAATGCCTCAGACATCCCATAATATTTGGAGAAGCGAGCTGCTTTCTCACACAACAACTGGAGCGTTAAGTGTGTGCGGGGGAGGGGAGCAGACGTCTTCTTCAGCGTCGCCATGACAACAGTGATGGCGTGATCCCAGGTGGTTGACTTGAGGTGTGCAACAGCGCCACCTACATCAGTTGGACCTGGGCGACCTTTCCCAATAAAAGTTGAGGACCGTTGAAGGGACATAAAAGTCCAAGTGATGATGTCATGGCGGTTCTTTAATAAAGTCTGATGGATGGAACATGAACAAATAAAAGCTGCTTTATGATCCAGAGTAGGAGATTCCGACAGGCCCAGTAGAGTTCTGGGAATCCTGGCGGGCCTCACGCTAACTAAATATTTCGCCTCAAGCTGCTTTGCTTTCTTAGCACGACAGACTCACAGGACCCGTGACAGCTTCATGTGTTTTCCCTGGAACTTCTCCGGTCTGGGTCCACCAGAACCTGGTCTTCTGCTCCCTGCCAGTCCAACTTATGGGGAACCAGGCTAAAGAAAAGTCTGGACATTCCTGGGCACACTAGTAAGAAACTCCAGCGGCAGGGTTCAAAGGTCACATCCTGCTGCTCCTCATTATGGACAACATGAGACAAGCTTCCTGATTGGCTGGCAGACTGCTCTTAGCCAATCATGTCACAGCTTGATGATGTAGTAGAATTTATGACCTTTGACCTATAGTTCATGTCTGTCAAAAATGTATGCTCGTTTTGATTTCTCTTCCTCTTCTGTGGGACAAAAGTGAAAGTAAGTCGTGCCAACCAGTCTACAGAATGTGTTGACTGTCTAAAGGATTGGAGTTGTTATGGAACAGATAGGGAAAAACAACAAGACATTGACGCACTCGATAAGGAACAATGACGCACAAAAGACATATAAAAAATGGCAGAAGACCGGAACTCGAGAGTGATTTTGGCTTGTGTGTGTCTTGTTGGCTCCGGAGTAACATGTGGTCTGTCTGCACGGCCAACTTAATTCAACCTGCACTTCTGATAATGGGTAAATAAATGTGTTGTACTAAACTACTTTTGTTGCCTGTTTAAGCTTCGGACAATCCACTACAATGACATTAGAAGAGAACACTTGTATCAGTGCACTTCAGGAAGTACACTCAAAGGATGAAGTTTCTTCAACGTTGCCATGATTACACAAAGTGATACAGAAGTGCACGTTAGCGGCAGACAGCAGATATTTAAGGTGTGGTATCCATTCTCACATGAAAACATGAAGACTTTGGGTATTTAGGGTGATGTAGTATATTGTGAACATGAACACAAAAGGTAACAACTTGTCAATGACGCAATGCTTTAGTGTTTTTATGCTCATAACATGGAACTGACTTTTATGCTGATTGTCCTTAATACATCTACAACTACAAAAGCAGTGAAGTTGTCACCGTGTAAATAAATGGTCAATAAAAAGAGAATACAACAAATCCTTTTCAACTTGTCTTCAATAGACTGCAAAGACAAGATATTTCATGTTCACACTGACAAACTTTGCTATTTTTGCAAATAATCATGAACTTAGAATGGAATGGCAGCAACACATTGCAAAAAAGGCATTTTTACCAGTGTGTTACATGGCCTTTCCTTTTAACAACAAGGTTTGGGAACTGAGGAGACACATTTTTACTCAGTCCAGGACTGAATAACCTTTAGCTAGGACTCTCACTCACCTCCCATAGGTGTCGTGTGTTCCTGGTGGCGCCCAAGCGGACTTTGTCCAGCATCAGAGGGACGCCCTGGAATGGTCCGATCCAAGTTCCCTGGGGAACCCTTTGGGCGGCACAGATGCCGTACCCCAGGCCGGGGACGGTGCTGGTGCACAGGCACACCTGCAAACCAAACACACCTTTTAGGTCAAAGGCAAGTTGACCACAGGGGGTGGGGGGTGGGGGGGCTCACCTCCCGGGGGAGGTCTCTCAGCCAATCAGGGACATCGGGCAGGGCAACGGGTGCGGCGGTGCTGCTGGTGCCGACCAGCCTCCTCAGGGAATGCAGCGGTCCGTGCATGGGACACTCGCCGTTGTGGTTGTCGGCGCACATGTCACAACCTGCGCAGGAAGACTTGCAAAGGTGAGCCTTCCTTTTTCTGTCAACAAGTCAAATCATTCCTTGTGATGATTATCAGAGTCCCACAAGAAATGTTCTGGCTAAGGTGATCACAGTCCTGCTATGTTCAATTGAAGTTTGGACCCTGATGTAAAACCGCCTGCAGTGCGTCATGGGCGTGTTATTAGGTCTGACACTGCAGCCGCCTTCTCTCCTTTGTTCACTGTGTCCATGCAGAGTATACCACACTCCTTTGTTCACTGTGTCCATGCAGAGTATACCACACTCCTTTGTTCACTGTGTCCATGCAGAGTATACCACACTCCTTTGTTCACTGTGTCCATGCAGAGTATACCACACTCCTTTGTTCACTGTGTCCATGCAGAGTATACCACACTCCTTTGTTCACTGTGTCCATGCAGAGTATATCACACTCCTTTGTTCACTGTGTCCATGCAGAGTATACCACACTCCTGTGTTCACTGTGTCCATGCAGAGTATATCACACTCCTTTGTTCACTGTGTCCATGCAGAGTATATCACACTCCTTTGTTCACTGTGTCCATGCAGAGTATATCACACTCTGCAGACACTGAACAATTGATGTGCTCTTTTATTTACATGTTCTGAGGTTCTGGACAGTATAGCGCCCCTCAGAGCTATACGTCCAAAGCCAACACAGGAGCCTCGGCTCAATGACACCACACGCACAGCTCGGCGTGAGTGGCGAAGGGCGGAGCGCAAGTGGAAAGGGGATCACTTGGAGGTCTCATCAAATTTTAAAAGAAAACTGTCAGAATTATCAAAGTGTGGTTAAAGCTGAGAAAATAAAATATCCGTCAGACTTAATTTCAAATAGTGTCTACAAGCCACGTGTTCTTTTTAAAACTATTAGTTATGTTCTTAATCCGAATCCAGCCACTTTACTGGAGATGACAAGTGAAACTTGGGAAAAATGTCTCTCCTTTTTTAACGACAAGGTTGCTTCTATTCGGGCAAATCTTTCTCCTTCTTCATTGAGTTTGAATGTGGCCACTCAGTGCTCGGCTGTGTTTAGTCACTTTGAGCCTGTGTCCATGCCTGAGCTTACAGGAATAGTTGACAAACTAAAACCCTGGTCCTGTCCCACAGACCCAGTCCCCCCTCGCTTTTTTAAAGAAGTCTGGGACACTATTGACTTGTCTGTTAGGGACATCATCAACAGCAGCTTCATTTCTGCCAGTGTGCCCTCTTTTTGTAAAAGAGCTGTTGTTGAGCCTTTGATTAAAAAAAAACAGGTCTTGATCCTACAAGTTTGTCAAATTATCGGCCCATTTCTAAATTACCTTTTGTGTCAAAAATTTTGGAGAAATGTGTTTTGGCGCAACTGCAGCCTTTTTTAGATAAAAATAGCACTTTAGATCCACTTCAGTCTGGATACAAAAGTTTGCACAGTACTGAATCTGCACTTTTAAAGGTTTTTACTGATTTGCTTTTAATGAGACTGTGTGGGTGTCAGGGGGACTGCATTAGAGTGGTTCAGATCCTACCTGTCAGAGAGCTCCTTCTCTGTCAGGCTGGGGGACGCCACCTCTTCTTCTGCTCCGCTTTACTGTGGTGTCCCCCAGGGATCTATTCTAGGCCCCATCCTGTTTTCCCTATACATTCTCCCTCTTGGAGAGATTTTTAAGAAACATGGAGTGTCTTATCACTTTTATGCAGACGACTGCCAAATGTATATGCCGATTTCAAAAGGCCACGGCCCCCTGAACCCCTTCTCAACTGTCTATGTCATGTCAAGGCTTGGTTAGCCCAGAATGTTTTAATAATGAATGAGGGAAAAACGGAAATTTCAGTTTTTGGTCCGGCCCTCACTGATTTGGGACCATTGCAAAATGATGTGTCACCAGTCTTGGCGTCACTATAGACAGCCATTTTAAACTTGACAAACAAGTCAATGGCGTTTTAAAATCCTGTTTTTATCATCTTCGTCTTTTAGTAAAGGTAAGACCGTTTTTATCTTTGAACCTTTTTGAAGAAGTGGTGCATGCTTTTATTTCAAGTGGCCTGGACTACTGCGATGCACTTTATGCTGGCATTAGCCAAAAAGCTCTCTCCCGGTTGCAGTTAGTCCAGAAGGCGGCAGCAGGACTTTTAACAGGGGCCAGGAGACGCCAGCATATTCTTCAGAGTTTGCACTGGCTCCCTGTTCATTTTACAATTGATTTTAAAACCTTGCTGTTGGTTTTTAAAGCTTTACATGGACTGGCACCTCAATATATCTCGGACCTCATCCAAATTTACACTCCTGCGCGCGCTCTGAGGTCCGAAAGCCAGGTCCAGCTCGTAGTGCCCAAGACCAGACTTAAAACCAGGGGAGACAGGGCCTTCTCTGTAGTCGGCCCTAAGCTCTGGAACACTCTGCCCCTCCATGTTCAAACTGCTCCCAAAGTGGAGTGTTTTAAGTCTCGTCTTAAGACCCACTTTTATTCTTTGGCTTTTAACACTACGTGAGTTGTGTGCTCCTCTGTTGTCCTCTGTGTTTTTAACATTTTCATTTCTATTTACTGTTTTAATTGGTTTTACCCTTTAAAATCATTTTTAATCATATTTATTTTATATTGGTTTTTTTTTATATATATTGGTTTTATATGTATTTATTTTTTGTTTTTATTCAGTCATTGGTGAAGCTAAGGATAATATTTGAATATTGTTTTTAATATTGTTGTGCAGCACTTTGGAAACACTTTGTTGTTTAAATGTGCTATATAAATAAAGTGGATTGGATTGGATAAGACAGGGCTGTCAAACGTACGCTCCGTCCCAGCAGACCTAGAAACTGCTGTTCTAAATCAATCCACTAGATGTCGCAATAGCAATTGTGTTTATGCCTGCTGTCTCCTTTCAGGAACAACAGAAGAAGAAGAGTCATTGAATGTGGCGCACATTTTCCTTACCTTGAAAAGAAGTTGTTTTTTTGTACTTGACAACAAATCAAAGTAACATAATATATTGCAAATCACACAAAGTCCTACGCTATTTTTAACTTTTATTACCAATCTTACGATAACAAACGGCACAATTCCAACAGCTTTTACCTCCCGTGCAAACACTTCTGTCTCCATGCTTACACAACACTCCCTCAATCTCCGCCAATCACGATATGTTTGCAAACGTGGGAAAAACTGACATTAAATCCAAACCACACCAACATAAAACATTAGCTGGTGGTTACAGAATGAATTGATATACCTGTATTTATGTGTGCACTATTGACAATCGATGTACCCAAAACTCCACCACAGGAAAAAGACTTTGATTACCGAAAATTGTCTGGAGCGTTGTCAGCATGTCTGTGATTTTGATGTATAATGCAGATATACCCACAGACAGCCATCTACAAAGAGTGCAAATATTAAGAGGACAGTGGCGTAGTTTAAGGAAAGAAAGTCCAACTGGAGGAGCAGCGCCAAGTAAGTGTGACGTCATGCGGACATGGAGGGACAGAAGTAGTCTCTAAACACGACCACATTCTATAATAACACCAGAAGAAGATGCTAGTAGTTTTTCATTTAAAAAATCATTAAAAGTCTCAACAAAGTGCCTTGTACAAAAAGCAGCCACAGGATAAAAATAAATATGTAATACTAAGTTGTTAAATGTATGTATACTAGGGGTGTAACGCTACGTGTATTTGTATTCAACCCTTTCGGTACGGGGGGTTCAGTTTGGAACGGAGGTGCACCCAACGAGTTTCCACACGGGCATATTAAGTAGCGAACCGCACCACGGACGGACATAAGCAGCGTACCGCACGTTGTGTAAAGAATGCACACTGAGGCACAACACATGGCATGCTAGCTACGACAACATGCAAAGGCCAGAGCTGGAAGACCCTCCTGCCTCCTCAATATCTCCCCTTCGAGGTGCGATACAACAATGGAGGACGAGAGGTGGACAAAGCGAAAGCGGTTTGCAGACATTGTTCAGCAGCGGTAGGGTATGCTTCTGGCAACATGTCCAACATGCTAACCCATTTCAAGCGTGGCCTCATACAAAGCAGTCTCAAGCTTTCCACTAGATTCTGCAGGAAGAACTATTCATATAACTTAGCCACATTCATATATCTTCTTACTGCCAACTTAGCCAGGCACTAATATCCTCTTACTGCCAACTTAGCCAGGCACTACATTCATATATCCTCTTACTGCCAACTTAGCCAGGCACTACATTCATATATCCTCTTACTGCCAACTTAGCCAGGCACTACATTCATATATCTTCTTACTGCCAACTTAGCCAGGCACTAATATCCTCTTACTGCCAATTTAGCCAGGCACTAATATCCTCTTACTGCCAACTTAGCCACATTCATATATCTTCTTACTGCCAACTTAGCCAGGCACTACATTCATATATCTTCTTACTGACAACTTAGCCAGGCACTAATATCCTCTTACTGCCAACTTAGCCAGGCACTAATATCCTCTTACTGCCAACTTAGCCAGGCACTAATATCCTCTTACTGCCAACTTAGCCAGGCACTACATTCATATATCCTCTTACTGCCACTTAGCCAGGCACTACATTCATATATCCTCTTACTGCCAACTTAGCCAGGCACTACATTCATATATCCTCTTACTGCCAACTTAGCCAGGCACTACATTCATATATCCTCTTACTGCCAACTTAGCCAGGCACTACATTCATATATCCTCTTACTGACAACTTAGCCAGGCACTACATTCATATATCCTCTTACTGACAACTTAGCCAGGCACTACATTCATATATCCTCTTACTGACAACTTAGCCAGGCACTACATTCATATATCCTCTTACTGCCAACTTAGCCAGGCACTACATTCATATATCCTCTTACTGCCAACTTAGCCAGGCACTACATTCATATATCCTCTTACTGACAACTTAGCCAGGCACTACATTCATATATCCTCTTACTGCCAACTTAGCCAGGCACTACATTCATATATCTTCTTACTGCCAACTTAGCCAGGCACTACATTCATATATCCTCTTACTGCCAACTTAGCCAGGCACTACATTCATATATCCTCTTACTGCCAACTTAGCCAGGCACTACATTCATATATCCTCTTACTGCCAACTTAGCCAGGCACTACATTCATATATCCTCTTACTGCCAACTTAGCCAGGCACTACATTCATATATCCTCTTACTGACAACTTAGCCAGGCACTACATTCATATATCCTCTTACTGACAACTTAGCCAGGCACTACATTCATATATCCTCTTACTGCCAACTTAGCCAGGCACTACATTCATATATCCTCTTACTGCCAACTTTGCCAGGCACTACATTCATATATCCTCTTACTGACAACTTAGCCAGGCACTACATTCATATATCCTCTTACTGCCAACTTAGCCAGGCACTACATTCATATATCCTCTTACTGCCAACTTAGCCAGGCACTACATTCATATATCCTCTTACTGACAACTTAGCCAGGCACTACATTCATATATCCTCTTACTGCCAACTTAGCCAGGCACTACATTCATATATCCTCTTACTGCCAACTTAGCCAGGCACTACATTCATATATCCTCTTACTGCCAACTTAGCCAGGCACTACATTCATATATCCTCTTACTGCCAACTTAGCCAGGCACTACATTCATATATCCTCTTACTGCCAACTTAGCCAGGCACTACATTCATATATCCTCTTACTGACAACTTAGCCAGGCACTACATTCATATATCCTCTTACTGCCAACTTAGCCAGGCACTACATTCATATATCCTCTTACTGCCAACTTAGCCAGGCACTAATATCCTCTTACTGCCAACTTAGCCAGGCACTACATTCATATATCCTCTTACTGCCAACTTAGCCAGGCACTACATTCATATATCCTCTTACTGACAACTTAGCCAGGCACTACATTCATATATCCTCTTACTGCCAACTTAGCCAGGCACTACATTCATATATCCTCCTACTGCCAACTTAGCCAGGCACTACATTCATATATCCTCTTACTGACAACTTAGCCAGGCACTACATTCATATATCCTCTTACTGACAACTTAGCCAGGCACTACATTCATATATCCTCTTACTGACAACTTAGCCAGGCACTACATTCATATATCCTCTTACTGACAACTTAGCCAGGCACTACATTCATATATCCTCTTACTGCCAACTTAGCCAGGCACTACATTCATATATCCTCTTACTGCCAACTTAGCCAGGCACTAAATATCCTCTTACTGCCAACTTAGCCAGGCACTACATTCATATATCCTCTTACTGCCAACTTAGCCAGGCACTACATTCATATATCCTCTTACTGACAACTTAGCCAGGCACTACATTCATATATCCTCTTACTGCCAACTTAGCCAGGCACTACATTCATATATCCTCCTACTGCCAACTTAGCCAGGCACTACATTCATATATCCTTACTGACAACTTAGCCAGGCACTACATTCATATATCCTCTTACTGACAACTTAGCCAGGCACTAATATCCTCTTACTGCCAACTTAGCCAGGCACTAATATCCTCTTACTGCCAACTTAGCCAGGCACTAATATCCTCTTACTGCCAACTTAGCCAGGCACTACATTCATATATCCTCTTACTGCCAACTTAGCCAGGCACTACATTCATATATCCTCTTACTGACAACTTAGCCAGGCACTACATTCATATATCCTCTTACTGACAACTTAGCCAGGCACTACATTCATATATCCTCTTACTGCCAACTTAGCCAGGCACTACCTCGCCATACCTGCTAGCTCCGTGCCCAGTGAAAGGGTATTTTCCCCAGCTGGAGACATTGTCACTGCAAGCAGGTTTGCTCTTTCTGCACACAAAGTGGATTTTTGTGGCAAGAAACATGAGTTGACTTGAAACTGTTTAATGTTGCACTTTTTATATGTAGTAGACAAGTTTTGTCATTTTATTTCATCTGAACAACAACTTGAAGCAGTTTAATGTTGCACTTTATATGTAGAAAGGTTTTGTTAAGAAACCTATTCTGAGCCCTATCTTATTTAGTTTTATTTGATATATGTTGACCACATTAACCCTGGCAATGGACCCTGTGTGTGTATGTAATGTATGTTAGCATTCATGACTACCTGTGTGTGTATGTAATGTATGTTAGCATTCATGACTACCTGTGTGTGTATGTAATGTATGTTAGCATTCATGACTACCTGTGTGTATATACAGTATGTATGTTAGCATTCATGACTACCTGTGTGTATATACAGTATGTATGTTAGCATTCATGACTACCTGTGTGTGTATGTAATGTATGTTAGCATTCATGACTACCTGTGTGTATATACAGTATGTATGTTAGCATTCATGACTACCTGTGTGTATATGTAATGTATGTTAGCATTCATGACTACCTGTGTGTATATACAGTATGTATGTTAGCATTCATGACTACCTGTGTGTATATGTAATGTATGTTAGCATTCATGACTACCTGTGTGTATATGTAATGTATGTTAGCATTCATGACTACCTGTGTGTGTATATACAGTATGTATGTTAGCATTCATGACTACCTGTGTGTGTATGTAATGTATGTTAGCATTCATGACTACCTGTGTGTATATACCAGGGGTCGGCAACCCGCGGCTCCGGAGCCGCATGCGGCTCTTTGACCACTCTGATGCGGCTCAGCTACATACCCCCCGATTTTCCCAGGAGACTTATGGATCTCAGTGCCTCTCCTAGATTACTCCCAGGGAAAATATAATTCTGTTTACACTCTAATTACTAAATAAAGGGAGTGCCCTAAATGCAGTGCAGTAATTGTCCTTTATAGCATTTTACAAACAGCGTGCCAGCCCGGCCACATGTTGCATGTTGCTTTTACTTGCAAACGTAGGAGACAGCAAAGCATACTTAGTCATCAGCCACACAGCTTACACTGACGGTAGCCGTATCCAACAACTTCAACATTGTTACGTTACAAATATGCGCCACACTGTGAACCCACACCAAAAAAGAATGAAAAACACATTTCTGGAGAACATCCCAGTAACACAACATAAACACAACACAACCAATACCCAGAATCCCATGCAGCCCTAACTCTTCCGGTCTACATTATACACCCCCGCTACCACCAAATCCCCCCACACATCAAACCCCCCCCCCCCCCGCCCCCCCTTGCGTTGGTTGAGCGGAAGAGTTAGGGCTGCATGGGATTCTGGGTATTGGTACCGTCAGTGTAAGATGTGTGGCTGCTGAGGTAGTACGCCTTGCTGTCACTTACGTGAGCTAGTTGAAACTGCATTCTACATGTGGTCGAGCAGGTACACTGTTTGGACAGACTGTAGAGGGGGCCAAAAGCAGTGTCATCACGCCCTGATATTCGGGAGTCTCTCGGGAAAAATGAGAGGGTTGGCAAGTATGATGCTATCAAGCGCCATTCATTCAAAACTCGCGGGCCGCACTAACATCACATTTCCACATTAAAGTGCGTGCCGGTGCGTGTGTCTGAGACCCCTGGTTAACTTAGCACAAAGCATTTAAGCTTAGTATGCGGTGTTTTTTCATTTTAAATTTTAAATTTTTTGTGGCTCCCATTACTTTCTTTAATTTGTGAAACTTGCCAAAATGGCTCTTTGAGTGGTAAAGGTTGCCGACCCCTGGTATATACAGTATGTATGTTAGCATTCATGACTACCTGTGTGTATATAAAATGTATGTTAGCATTCATGACTACCTGTGTGTATATGTAATGTATGTTAGCATTCATGACTACCTGTTTGTATATACAGTATGTATGTTAGCATTCATGACTACCTGTGTGTATATAAAATGTATGTTAGCATTCATGACTACCTGTGTGTATATGTAATGTATGTTAGCATTCATGACTACCTGTTTGTATATACAGTATGTATGTTAGCATTCATGACTACCTGTGTGTATATAAAATGTATGTTAGCATTCATGACTACCTGTGTGTATATGTAATGTATGTTAGCATTCATGACTACCTGTTTGTATATACAGTATGTATGTTAGCATTCATGACTACCTGTGTGTATATACAGTATGTATGTTAGCATTCATGACTACCTGTGTGTATATACAGTATGTATGTTAGCATTCATGACTACCTGTTTGTATATGTAATGTATGTTAGCATTCATGACTACCTGTTAGTATATACAGTATGTATGTTAGCATTCATGACTACCTGTGTGTATATACAGTATGTATGTTAGCATTCATGACTACCTGTGTGTATATGTAATGTATGTTAGCATTCATGACTACCTGTTAGTATATACAGTATGTATGTTAGCATTCATGACTACCTGTGTGTGTATGTAATGTATGTTAGCATTCATGACTACCTGTTTGTATATACAGTATGTATGCTAGCATTCATGACTACCTGTGTGTATATGTAATGTATGTTAGCATTCATGACTACCTGTGTGTGTATATAATGTATGTTAGCATTCATGACTACCTGTTTGTATATACAGTATGTATGTTAGCATGCATGACTACCTGTGTGTGTATGTAATGTATGTTAGCATTCATGACTACCTGTGTGTATATACAGTATGTATGTTAGCATTCATGACTACCTGTGTGTATATGTAATGTATGTTAGCATTCATGACTACCTGTTTGTATATACAGTATGTATGTTAGCATTCATGACTACCTGTGTGTGTATGTAATGTATGTTAGCATTCATGACTACCTGTTTGTATATACAGTATGTATGTTAGCATTCATGACTACCTGTGTGTGTATGTAATGTATGTTAGCATTCATGACTACCTGTGTGTATATACAGTATGTATGTTAGCATTCATGACTACCTGTGTGTATATGTAATGTATGTTAGCATTCATGACTACCTGTTTGTATATACAGTATGTATGTTAGCATTCATGACTACCTGTTTGTATATACAGTATGTATGTTAGCATTCATGACTACCTGTGTGTATATGTAATGTATGTTAGCATTCATGAATACCTGTGTGTATATATGTATGTTAGCATTCATGAATACTTGTGTGTATATATGTATGTTAGCATTCATGACTACCTGTGTGTATATATGTATGTTAGCATTCATGAATACCTGTGTGTATATATGTATGTTAGCATTCATGACTACCTGTGTGTATATATGTATGTTAGCATTCATGAATACTTGTGTGTATATATGTATGTTAGCATTCATGAATACCTGTGTGTATATATGTATGTTAGCATTCATGAATACTTGTGTGTATATATGTATGTTAGCATTCATGAATACTTGTGTGTATATATGTATGTTAGCATTCATGACTACCTGTGTGTATATATGTATGTTAGCATTCATGAATACCTGTGTGTATATATGTATGTTAGCATTCATGAATACTTGTGTGTATATATGTATGTTAGCATTCATGAATACTTGTGTGTATATATGTATGTTAGCATTCATGACTACCTGTGTGTATATATGTATGTTAGCATTCATGAATACTTGTGTGTATATATGTATGTTAGCATTCATGAATACTTGTGTGTATATATGTATGTTAGCATTCATGAATACTTGTGTGTATATATGTATGTTAGCATTCATGACTACCTGTGTGTATATATGTATGTTAGCATTCATGAATACCTGTGTGTATATATGTATGTTAGCATTCATGAATACTTGTGTGTATATATGTTTGTTAGCATTCATGACTACCTGTGTGTATATATGTATGTTAGCATTCATGACTACCTGTGTGTATATATGTATGTTAGCATTCATGACTACCTGTGTATATATGTATGTTAGCATTCATGACAAGCAACCATTTCCACATCAACACCATATGAAACAAATAGTCAACAACAGAAGGAGATAACGTCCGCAGGAACCTACCACATAGTGAAGGACATACACTATTTGATGTCCTATTATGCAGGAACCTACCACGTAGTGAAGGACATACACTATTTGATGTCCTATTATGCAGGAACCTACCACGTAGTGAAGGACATACACTATTTGATGTCCTATTATGCAGGAACCTACCACATAGTGAAGGACATACACTATTTGATGTCCTATTATGCAGGAACCTACCACATAGTGAAGGACATACACTATTTGATGTCCTATTATGCAGGAACCTACCACATAGTGAAGGACATACACTATTTGATGTCCTATTATGCAGGAACCTACCACATAGTGAAGGACATACACTATTTGATGTCCTATTATGCAGGAACCTACCACATAGTGAAGGACATACTTCTGATTAAGGAAATGTATAAGAAACAAAAAAACAATGAAAGTGTCAACTGTATATGGCTTGTATACATGCATTTTCATGAAAGGAATAAAAATAAATGATGATGATGATGAAGGACATACATTCTTTGATGTCCTATTATGCAGCTCATTTTTATTTGACACTTATTGAAATATCTTGTGTGACATCATGCACAAAAGTGCACTAATAGCTTGTTTTAAAATGTCTCTGACAATCTTGCACTTTCTGTTTTGAAATGACATGAATGTTTGTGCCACTGCTTAATAACTGTTTCATAAATACACTTTTAGTTGTGGTTTCACTCTGCATGAAAGTTTAAAGTCCTACTGAAAGCCACGACTAGCGACCACGCAGTCTGATAGTTTATATATCAATGATGAAATCTTAACATTATAACACATGCCAATACGGCCGGGTTAACTTATAAAGTGACATTTTAAATTTGCCGCTAAACTTCCGGTTCGAAACGCCTCTGAGGATGACGTATGCGCGTGACGTAGACCGGCGAACACGGGTATGCCTTCCACATTGAAGCCAATACGAAAAAGCTCTGTTTTCATTTCATAATTCCACAGTATTCTGGACATCTGTGTTGGTGAATCTGTTTCAATCATGTTCATTGCATTATGGAGAAGGAAGCTGAGCAAGCAAAGAAGAAAGTTGTCGGTGCGAAATGGACGTATTTTTCAAACGTAGTCAGCAACAACAGTACACAGCCGGCGCTTCTTTGTTTACATTCCCGAAAGATGCAGTCAAGATGGAAGAACTCGGATAACAGAGACTCTAACCAGGAGGACTTTTGACTTCGATACACAGACGCCTGTAGAGAACTGGGACAACACAGACTCTTACCAGGATTACTTTGATTTGGATGACAAAGACGCAGACGTGCTACTGTGAGTATGCAGCTTTGGCTTCTAAACATTTGATCGCTTGACCGTATGTGCGCAACTTTTTTTTGCGTATGTACGTAACTTTTTAAAAATATATAAGCTTTATGAACCTTGGGTTAGGTGAACGGTCTTTTGGGCTGAGTGATTGTGTGTGTTGATCAGGTGTTTGAATTGTATTGGCGTGTTCTATGGAGCTAGGAGCTAGCATAGGAGCTAGGAGCTAGCATAACAAACACGCAGGTGTTTTATGCAGGATTAATTTGTGGCATATTAAATATAAGCCTGGTTGTGTTGTGGCTAATAGAGTATATATATGTCTTGTGTTTATTTACTGTTGTAGTCATTCCCAGCTGAATATCAGGTACCGTGAGTATGCAGCCTTGGCTGCTAAACATTCGATAACTTGACCGTATGTGCGCGTCACGTACGTAACTTTTTAAAAATATATAAGCTTTATGAACCTTGGGTTAGGTGAACGGTCTTTTGGGCTGAGTGATTGTGTGTGTTGATCAGGTGTTTGAATTGTATTGGCGTGTTCTATGGAGCTAGGAGCTAGCAGAGGAGCTAGGAGCTAGCATAACACGTACCGTACCGTACGTGCGCGTCACGTACGTAACTTTTTAAAAATATATAAGCTTTATGAAACTTGGGTTAGGTGAACGGTCTTTTGGGCTGAGTGATTGTGTGTGTTGATCAGGTGTTTGAATTGTATTGGCGTGTTCTATGGAGCTAGGAGCTAGCAGAGGAGCTAGGAGCTAGCATAACAAACACGCAGGTGTTTTAATGCAGGATTAATTTGTGTCATATTAAATATAAGCCTGGTTGTGTTGTGGCTAATAGAGTATATATATGTCTTGTGTTTATTTACTGTTGTAGTCATTCCCAGCTGAATATCAGGTCACTCTCACAGCATCTTCCCTATCTGAATAGCTTCAACTCCCCACTAGTCCTTCACTTGCACTTTACTCATCCACAAATCTTTCATCCTCGCTCAAATTAATGGGGAAATTGTCGCTTTCTCGGTCCGAATCTCTCTCACTTCATGCGGCCATCATTGTAAACAATAGGGAACTTTGCGTATATGTTCAACTGACTACGTCACGCTACTTCCGGTAGGGGCAAGCCTTTTTTTTATCAGATACCAAAAGTTGCAATCTTTATCGTCGTTGTTCTCTACTAAATCCTTTCAGCAAAAATATGGCAATATCGCGAAATGATCAAGTATGACACATAGAATAGATCTGCTATCCCCGTTTAAATAAAAACAATTCATTTCAGTAGGCCTTTAAAAGTAGCATATATGAATGCAGTATGAAGAAGAATGTTTGAATGTAGACACATAGAATCATCATACTGCTGTGATTATATGCATCAAGTGTTCATTCAAGGCTAAGGCAACATATCCACATATATATGGTGTTTCGTGACATGGCCTTAAATATGGGGATATTAAAAAACGGCCATATCGCCCAGCCCTACTCCAAACATTTTTGAATTCCTTCTTTCAGACACATTTGGATAAGCATCCATCTTCTGTCCAAGCAAGAAAGAGGGATGTTGAAGAGGATTTAGGACTTCTCACAGGCTGTATCGTGTCAATCGTGGCTTTGCAGATTCACAAAGTGTCCTTTCTTGTCTTTTTCAAACTGCACCGTTTTTTTTACTCAGATTTTTCAACAAGCTTGAAGTGTTTGTCGACAGGATTATTTGTCACGTGCACATTTTCACTTGTATTTTCTGGCCAAAGAAAGCAATCTGAAGTTGTCTTTATTTTTACGTTATCGTGCCAAGATTTTACCAGCAGTAGATTTTCCTGAGCTAACATTAGTGCTAAGGTTTAGATGTGCCAGCGGTCTCAAACATTTTTGACACTTTGGGAAGTTCCCTCGCGTCACTTTGCCGCTTGTTGCCTAGCAACCACACGTGGACATTTCTTCACATCATCATCTTACTGTAATTACACACTTCATTAGTCACGTGTGTGTGTGAGGAGTAGTTGCAATTTATCATGAAAAGGAGAGAAGAAGGTAAATATTGTGATGGTCCTTTCAACTATGTGTACTTTGACAGTAATATAGTACTACACTCTCAGTGTACTCACGCTAGTATTGGATTGGACACTATTTTCTCCTTGTAACACACACACACACACACACACAATTAAGGATCCTTTGAAGGTGTGTGTGTGTGTGTGTGTGTGTGTGTGTGTGTGTGTGTGTGTGTGTGTGTGTGTGTGTGTGTGTGTGTGTGTGTGTGTGTGTGTGTGTGTGTGTGTGTGTGTGTGTGTGTGTGTGTGTGAGTGAACAATATGTCACAGGCGCTCCGTCCATTCAAGTGCAACAAAGACATTTTAAACAGTGTTTCATATCTTGTAAAAGCACTAAAATACTACATTATATTGTGTTCATGAAAAACATTTTAATACAAAACAATGACATTTTACAGCATGCGTGACACTAATATTCCAATTAAATAAATAGTTTTTTTTGTGCAGAATTGTTGAATTATTAAGTCTACTTTTACTCGTTGAGTATTAAAGCCTACTTTTACTAACATAGTATAAAAGTAAGATAGTATAAAAGTGTACTTTTACTAACAGTATAAAAGTAAGATAGTATAAAAGTGTAATTGTATTAACATAGTATAAAAGTAAGATAGTATAAAAGTAAGATAGTATAAAAGTGTAATTGTATTAACATAGTATAAAAGTAAGATAGTATAAAAGTAAGATAGTATAAAAGTGTAATTGTACTAACAGTATAAAAGTAAGATATTATAAAAGTGTAATTTTACTAACATATTATAAAAGTAAGATAGTATAAAAGTGTAATTTTACTAACATAGTATAAAAGTAAGATAGTATAAAAGTAAGATAGTATAAAAGTGTAATTGTACTAACATAGTATAAAAGTAAGATAGTATAAAAGTGTAATTGTACTAACATAGTATAAAAGTAAGATAGTATAAAAGTGTAATTGTACTAACATAGTATAAAAGTAAGATAGTATAAAAGTGTAATTGTATTAACATAGTATAAAAGTAAGATAGTATAAAAGTGTAATTGTACTAACATAGTATAAAAGTAAGATATTATAAAAGTGTAATTGTACTAACATAGTATAAAAGTAAGATAGTATAAAAGTGTAATTGTACTAACATAGTATAAAAGTAAGATAGTATAAAAGTGTAATTGTACTAACATAGTATAAAAGTAAGATAGTATAAAAGTGTAATTGTACTAACATAGTATAAAAGTAAGATAGTATAAAAGTAAGATAGTATAAAAGTGTAATTGTACTAACATAGTATAAAAGTAAGATAGCATAAAAGTGTAATTGTACTAACATAGTATAAAAGTAAGATAGTATAAAAGTGTAATTGTACTAACATAGTATAAAAGTAAGATAGTATAAAAGTAAGATAGTATAAAAGTGTAATTGTACTAAAATAGTATAAAAGTAAGATAGTATAAAAGTGTAATTGTACTAACATAGTATAAAAGTAAGATAGTATAAAAGTAAGATAGTATAAAAGTGTAATTGTACTAAAATAGTATAAAAGTAAGATAGTATAAAAGTGTAATTGTACTAACATAGTATAAAAGTAAGATAGTATAAAAGTGTAATTGTACTAACATAGTATAAAAGTAAGATAGTATAAAAGTAAGATAGTATAAAAGTGTAATTGTACTAACATAGTATAAAAGTAAGATAGTATAAAAGTAAGATAGTATAAAAGTGTAATTGTACTAACATAGTATAAAAGTAAGATAGTATAAAAGTAAGATAGTATAAAAGTGTAATTGTACTAACATAGTATAAAAGTAAGATAGTATAAAAGTAAGATAGTATAAAAGTGTAATTGTACTAACATAGTATAAAAGTAAGATAGTATAAAAGTGTAATTGTACTAACATAGTATAAAAGTAAGATAGTATAAAAGTAAGATAGTATGAAAGTGTAATTGTACTAACATAGTATAAAAGTAAGATAGTATAAAAGTGTAATTGTACTAACATAGTATAAAAGTAAGATAGTATAAAAGTAAGATAGTATGAAAGTGTAATTGTACTAACATAGTATCAAATGAATTCAGCGCGGGTAGTAAACGTTGAAGCGCGGCAGCGATGAGAGCGGCGGGCGCAGAGTGACGCTCGTTTGGGACAAATCAAAGTGCATTATGGGAGATGTCAGCAATAACAACAATGATGATAAACCTAATAATGATGCCAACAGCCTATTAGGAAATAAAGATGATACTTTAAAGCCATGTGTATTATTTGCAGTGTTGGGATTGGAAATGAAAACCATGACTGTTATTTGTACTCCTCTTAATTCTTACAGCACTAATAATCATTATCATTATTATTATTACAGTGTGTGAGTGCTTTATTTACTCTCTACACACACACTAATAATAATATTTATTATTAGTGTGTGTGAGTGCTTTATTTACTCCCTACACACTTCTCACACACACTAATAATAATATTTATTATTAGTGTGTGTGAGTGCTTTATTTACTCCCTACACACTTCTCACACACACTAATAATAATATTTATTATTAGTGTGTGTGAGTGCTTTATTTACTCTCTCCACACTTCTCACACACACTAATAATAAATATTATTATTAGAGTAAATAAAGCGCTCACACACACTAATAATAAATATTATTATTAGAGTAAATAAAGCGCTCACACACACTAATAATAATATTTATTATTAGTGTGTGTGAGTGCTTTATTTACTCTCTACACACTTCTCACACACACTAATAATAAATATTATTATTAGAGTAAATAAAGCGCTCACACACACTAATAATAAATATTATTATTAGAGTAAATAAAGCGCTCACACACACTAATAATAATATTTATTATTAGTGTGTGTGAGTGCTTTATTTACTCTCTACACACTTCTCACACACACTAATAATAAATATTATTATTAGTGTGTGTGAGCGCTTTATTTACTCTAATAATAATATTTATTATTAGTGTGTGTGAGAAGTGTGTAGAGAGTAAATAAAGCGCTCACACACACTAATAATAATATTTATTATTAGTGTGTGTGAGAAGTGTGTAGAGAGTAAATAAAGCGCTCACACACACTAATAATAATATTTATTATTAGTGTGTGTGTGAGAAGTGTGTAGAGAGTAAATAAAGCGCTCACACACACTAATAATAATATTTATTATTAGTGTGTGTGTGAGAAGTGTGTAGAGCAGGGGTGTCAAACTCATTTTAGATGGGGGGCCACATGGAGAAAAATCTACTCCCAAATGGGCCGAACTGGTAAAATCACGGCACAATGACTTAAAAATAAAGACAACTTCAGGTTGTTTTATTTGTTTGAAAATAGAACAAGTACATTCTGAAAATGTACAAATCATAATGTTGTTGGGGTTTTTTTGCACTTACATGTTGTGGTTAATAGTATTCTATCTTTATTTGTCGTTATTTATATTTTCTGAATAAATTATGTGATAATGTTCATCAGTCAACTCACTGGTGTTGATTTTCAATCTATCAAGATAAAAAAATAATATCAAAATCAAATTAAAGCATGTTATTTATGTAGTTTGATCATTTTCCTCGACTGATGTACTAACATCATGTGGTTTATTTTGTACATATGTAGCATCATCTACAAAGATACAAAGAATTGCTATTGTGACATCCAGTGGACACATTTAGAACAGCTGTTTCTTTCATTAAAACATTTCAGGTTACATTTTATACTTGGCAAACTCATCCCGCGGGCCGATAAAACCTGTCCGCGGGCCTGATCCGGCCCTCGGGCCGTACGTTTGACACCCCTGGTGTAGAGAGTAAATAAAGCGATCACACACACTAATAATAATATTTATTATTAGTGTGTGTGAGCGCTTTATTTCCTCCCGACCTCAACATGGTTGTGTTGGGATGATAAATAGCGAGCTGGTAGATCAATGACCCCCCCCCCCCCACTTGGTGACCCCCCCTTCTCTGGCAAACACAAAACTATATACAGCAATTAATTCCTGCTTGTCCCTCCATCCCTCATCGGGTGTGTTGGCGCGTATCGACGCAGATTACTGCTGATGAACCGTTTTATCACTCACTACACACACGCACGCACACACACACGCACACACACACACACACATGCACACACACACACACACACACACACACACACACACACACACACACACACGCACACAGACACACACACACAGACACACACAAACTCACACACATCTTCATCACGCACGTCGTCACACTTCACTTTGAACACAAACACACTTTGGCTTTTGCGGCAAACTCAATCTACTTTTTCTTAACATGAAATAATGCAGAAGAATCTCACCAAAATAATGATTCGGATTTTTTTTTTTTTTTTTTTTACATTAGTGTGTGTGTGTGTGTGTGTGTGTGTTAAACCTTACAATCTACTAAATAGGACACCAATAACAACTAGTCCATGTTTACATCATATTTCAAATGAGTGTGAAATTAAGTGTAGTTTATTATTTTTTTAACTGGAATTAAATAAATAAATTCCTAATTAATGAATAATAAATAAACAATAAATCACAACTGCTGATATTTCAACTTAACTTGAATTAAACAAATGAATAATAAATAAATAAATCACAACTGTTATTTCAATTTGAACTTAATAAATGAATAATAAATTAACAATAAATCACAACTGCTGTTATTCAACTTAAATGAAATGTAATAAACAAATAAACATTAACAATAAATCACAACTGCTGTTATTCAACTTAAATTAAATGTAATAAACAAATAAACATTAACAATAAATCACAACTGTTATTTCAACTTAAATTAAATGTAATAAACAAATAAACATTGATTAACAATAAATCACAACTGTTGTTATTTCAACTTAAATTAAATGTAATAAACAAATAAACATTAATTAACAAAAAATCACAACTGTTATTTCAACTTAAATTAAATGTAATAAACAAATAAACATTGATTAACAATAAATCACAACTGTTGTTATTTCAACTTAAATTAAATGTAATAAACAAATAAACATAAATTAACAATAAATCACAACTGTTATTTCAACTTAAATTAAATGTAATAAACAAATAAACATAAATTAACAATAAATCACAACTGTTATTTCAACTTAAATTAAATGTAATAAACAAATAAACATTAACAATAAATCACAACTGTTGTTATTTCAACTTAAATTATATGTAATAAACAAATAAACATTAATTAACAATAAATCACAACTGTTATTTCAACTTAAATTAAATGTAATAAACAAATAAACATTAACAATAAATCACAACTGTTGTTATTTCAACTTAAATTAAATGTAATAAACAAATAAACATTAGTTAAATCACAACTGTTGTTATTTCAACTTAAATTCAATTTAATAAACAAATAAACATTAATTAAATCACAACTGTTATTTTAACGTAACTTGAATTTAATAAACAAATAAACATTAATTAAATCACATGTGCTGTTATTTTAACTTAACTTGAATTTAATAAACATTAATTAAATCACATCTGTTGTTATTTTAACTTAACTTGAATTTAATAAACATTAATTAAATCACATCTGTTGTTATTTTAACTTAACTTGAATTTAATAAACATTAATTAAATCACATCTGTTGTTATTTTAACTTAACTTGAATTTAATAAACAATGATTTACCAACAAATCACAACTGTTGTTTTTTCAGCTTTTAATGTCACTTTTTTTTTAAGACAAATTGTGTAAAATTCAAATTTTCCAAATGAATATTGGAAATATTTGAGTAATATGAAAGAAAAGAGTGTGTGTGTGTGTGTGTGTGTACATACGGCTGTTGGTGTCAAGGTTGTGGTTGTTGACGGGGATGATCTCCATCCTCTGTTGTCCATACAGGAAGTAGTCCAGCTCCTCGGCGCTCAGCTTCATCCTCCCCGACAAACTTTTCCCGCCTTGGTCGTCGCCGCCGCCGCCGCTCTTCACGCTGGACGACACCACCCCCCCGCAGCTCTGCTCCTTGGCCAGCACGTCTCCTGCTCGCTGGCCGTAGAGCCGGGAGGGGCGCAGGGGGTCTGCGGGGGCCGGCGGCACGGGCAAGAGATGCTGCCAGTGATGCAAGTACGACGCGTCCACTTTCAGGAAGGCGCTCGGCTCGCCCGGCTTCAACATGGCCGCCTGGGGGACATGACAGCTGTCAATCATCACTACAGGGCTCTTTCACAATAAAAGCAGACAAAAGTGCTACTAAATATTTTACAAGACAAGTAAAAAGTGAAGTTGAAGGGACTCCAGCACTAGACTGTAAAGTACAACTTCATAGACCCAAACAGAACCTCATAGAATTAGAGCAGGACTTCATAGAACCTAGTAGTAGAACCTCATAGAATTAGAGCAGGACTTCATAGAAGCGAGTAGTAGAACCTCATAGAATTATAGCAGGACTTCATAGAACCTAGTAGTAGAACCTCATAGAATTATAGCAGGACTTCATAGAAGCTAGTAGTAGAACCTCATAGAATTAGAGCAGGACTTCATAGAAGCTTCTAAGCTGGACATGGAGCCCACAAACAGAGTTACATGTTGGTGTGTAGGTGTGACGAGGCAATGAAGAAGACTAAAAGAATGGCTACTAAACATTTAAAGACCACCATGACCCGTCACAACAGCACAGAAGAAAAGTGAGGAGAAAAGAATCTTACCCCGTCAGTGAGCGAGGAGGAGGTGTTCCTCCATCAGGACACTTCTAGTGTGTGTGTGTGTGTGTGTGTGTGTGTGGAGGTGGGAGGAGTGTTCCTCCATCAGGACACTTCTAGTGTGTGTGTGTGTGGAGGTGGGAGGAGTGTTCCTCCATCAGGACACTTCTAGTGTGTGTGTGTGTGGAGGTGGGAGGAGTGTTCCTCCATCAGGACACTTCTAGTGTGTGTGTGTGTGTGTGTGGAGGTGGGAGGAGTGTTCCTCCATCAGGACACTTCTAGTGTGTGTGTGGAGGTGGGAGGAGGTGTTCCTCCATCAGGACACTTCTAGTGTGTGTGTGTGTGTGTGTGTGTGGAGGTGGGAGGAGTGTTCCTCCATCAGGACACTTCTAGTGTGTGTGTGTGTGTGTGTGTGGAGGTGGGAGGAGTGTTCCTCCATCAGGACACTTCTAGTGTGTGTGTGTGTGGAGGTGGGAGGAGTGTTCCTCCATCAGGACACTTCTAGTGTGTGTGTGTGTGGAGGTGGGAGGAGTGTTCCTCCATCAGGACACTTCTAGTGTGTGTGTGTGTGTGTGTGGAGGTGGGAGGAGTGTTCCTCCATCAGGACACTTCTAGTGTGTGTGTGGAGGTGGGAGGAGGTGTTCCTCCATCAGGACACTTCTAGTGTGTGTGTGTGTGTGTGTGTGTGGAGGTGGGAGGAGTGTTCCTCCATCAGGACACTTCTAGTGTGTGTGTGTGTGTGTGTGTGGAGGTGGGAGGAGTGTTCCTCCATCAGGACACTTCTAGTGTGTGTGTGTGTGTGTGTGGAGGTGGGAGGAGTGTTCCTCCATCAGGACACTTCTAGTGTGTGTGTGGAGGTGGGAGGAGGTGTTCCTCCATCAGGACACTTCTAGTGTGTGTGTGTGTGTGTGTGTGTGGAGGTGGGAGGAGTGTTCCTCCATCAGGACACTTCTAGTGTGTGTGTGTGTGTGTGTGTGTGTGTGGAGGTGGGAGGAGTGTTCCTCCATCAGGACACTTCTAGTGTGTGTGTGGAGGTGGGAGGAGGTGTTCCTCCATCAGGACACTTCTAGTGTGTGTGTGGAGGTGGGAGGAGGTGTTCCTCCATCAGGACACTTCTAGTGTGTGTGTGTGTGGAGGTGGGAGGAGTGTTCCTCCATCAGGAACTTCTAGTGTGTGTGTG